>NW_015639507.1:1484426-1499057 GCF_001515625.1 Sinocyclocheilus rhinocerous
TTATGCTTTGAATAAACGTGCATTAGTAATATTTTGCTCGATCCGCCCTCTTGTGGCCTCAGGAGAGAAGCCAAAAGCTTTTCTTCACCCTAACTGAAATTATGCATTTTAAATTCGAATATAATTCGAATTTTGATAACATTTAAGTACAAAATTCGAATTTAGTTTTTCAGCCATTTTGACAGCCCTAATTGGCATTACTTATTTTGAAAGCCTAATAAACAGACATATTTAAATGTCAGAAAGAATATCAGCTACACTTTTATCAGCTTTGTTGTGATTCAGTATTGTATTGTACAGCCAAAAATATTTTTTTACTTAAATAGAAAGTGCAAAATACTCATTTATATCTGAGCTGAATTAAACATCTAACACGATGAGCTCATGCGGCAAAATTGTAGCGTGCTACTGTTTAAAACATGTATTGTTGCGTATTGCATGCTATCACATACTTTCTAGTCAGTATGTGTAAACTTCAGTAAGAAGTACACTAGTACTCTATTGCACTGATTACTCAGATGAGTCATTGAATCACTTTTTTAATCGTTTGAAAGAATCTATTTGGTAAAATGACTCTTATGGGCACTCCACGTCAGATAAATATTAGAATCCTCTTTTATCCGTTAGTGGCAATTGGCTGATTTTGTTTGCGCTCTGGTGGGTTTGAGCTCAGATTGAGTTTGCAGTTTCACAGGTCTCTTCAGAGCAAAACAGCTGCATGGGGAAAAGGTGGTGTGTATTTTTAAATCACAGACCTAGATATTCATAATGCATAATTTATCCTCACTCTTTAGACCCTACTGCTTCATATTAATTTGGTTGAGATGCTGTTTTAAGATGTGTGACTGTGCATGCATGCCTGTTTGTTTGGATGTGCTATCATGTGGAGACAAGTGCTTTATATGCAATGTTCTGTATTCTGTCAGAAATAAAAGGGTGAATCTTACAACTTGTCAAGAACATGTCATACTGTACAGTATTTCACTTCAATATCAAAAGGAAAGAAATAATTATATGAGCAATTATGTATAGTTATAACTTTGTGATTTATTTGTATTGCAACATTATTTTTCTGACAATTAAGAATAGTATTGCCCTCTAATTATTGTTATATGAAAATATAGCTTATTATTTAAATTATAAAATAACATTGTATTAGAGTAATCTTTTTACAAATGTAAATGTCACAATGCAAAAAACTTAATTATTTTTATCTAAATTCCATATTCACAATGCAAATTCACAAATGGCAAGGCTGTTTTTACAGTGAGTGAGAAGAAAATTGTGCAAAGATGTAATGTTAAAATCTAAAATCATTAAAGCAAATAAAACAGTTTGCAATATGCACTTTGTTTTAAACATATTAAAAACTGCTTAATCGGGATTACTCCAATGTACGCTTTAGATATAATTATGTAATCATTTCTTAGTTTAAAGAAGTTTTAAGAATTTCTTATAATAATTTAAAATTTATATTTTTTATATAATTACTGATCGTTTTGTACCCTCTCTATTTATTTATATATTTATTTAGTTATATAGGTTATGCTCTTGTACATGCTATTTATTGGAAGAATTAAAAAAAATCTCTTTATGCAAAATATAATTTTTCTTTCCTTTTTGTTTTGTTTAGGTGAAATGTCATGTGGGCATGTTTTTGTGACCCAAAAGCTCAATTTGCATAATTTTTACTTTCTGTATATCTTAGAATAAGATTGCTAGTACACTTAGCCTGTCTGTCATTGATTTGATAGCCTGTGTCAGTGTCATTTATTTCCTCTGGAACTGAATGGTGTTGTGAGTATTTGTGTGTATTTGTGTGTGTGTGTGTGTGTGTGTGTGTGAGAGAGAGAGAGAGAGAGAGAGAGAGAGAGAGAAAGAGAGATTGTTTCTCATCAGCGTTTGCTTGTGATAGCCATGTTGCGCTTCACTTGTTCTCTGAAATGCTCATTCCAGACCTCTCCTTCAAACATGACGCATTACCAGCTCCAGCCTTTAC
Organism: Sinocyclocheilus rhinocerous; assembly: GCF_001515625.1. Lineage (NCBI taxonomy): Eukaryota > Metazoa > Chordata > Actinopteri > Cypriniformes > Cyprinidae > Sinocyclocheilus > Sinocyclocheilus rhinocerous. Next base: position 1,486,426 of record NW_015639507.1, read on the forward strand.
TGCTTTACTTAAGGAATTTTGTGGTCCGAAACATCAAGTGGCTTTTCAAAGCACTCTGCGGATGCCGTCTGTGCCGGCAGTATGAGATCACTCGATTATTCGGACAAACCTGCTCTGAGATGAGTCAGTCTGAGCTGTGAACTGGGGGATTTTAGCTGCTCATAAATCCATGCGACACTGATCACATATACAGTGGGTACGGAAAGTATTCAGACCCCCTTAAATTTTTCACTCTTTGTTATATTGCAGCCATTTGCTAAAATCATTTAGCTGATGCTGCAACAATGATGGTTATAATAACTCTAAAAGACATTGTAGAGAAGGATTGTGTCTTTACTTCCAGTTTAAATAGGATGTGCTGGTGGGTGTTGTTGTAGTAGTAGTAGTAATGATAAAAATGAATCCAGGGAGCTCCCATCATAGCTGGTGGATGTGATTCATTGGCCTGCTGTGAGCTTGAGTTCTTACTCGTGATAAAGGGGGGAGGAAAGTGAATTTCATGTCTTTTTGGGAGGATGCTATGATTTATTTCACACTGTGCTCTTTGCTTGAAGTGGAAAGCAAGTCAACAAAAATATGTTCGAAGAACGTTTGGAAAATGTTATTTCTGAATGCTCTCTGAACATTCAAAATGTCGAATTTTTTACATGTTTTAAAAAGTTTTTTCTTGGTTATGCGAATGGTAAAAATTCAATTTAGTCATTTTCAAACATTATGGGAACATTATTTTTCGTGTTCTCTAAACTTTCCAAACAAGTTGAACGTCTAAGTAAAAAGTTTCCGAATGAATGTTTTTGTGCTAACATTTTGAGAACATTAATAAAGATCAGATAAGTCAAATTCTAGCACATAAATAACATGAGATTAATAACATCACACCTTTTGTGTTTTCATATTTCTGTAGACCAGAGCTATGTTTCAGCGTGCAGTCAGCGTCAGCTTTCTGCATGTCCTCATGCTTATATGAGTACCAAAATAAATGTGTTGATTCACATAAAGCTAAAGCTATTTCTCTTTGTAAACCTTTAAGAAGCTTATGAAAGTTTTGGATTTAGATCTTCATATTGCATTGAGTGGCTTGGCTTGTACTGTATGTAAACACAGAGCTTTACATTACAAACACAGGCTTTGTTTAAAGTCATTATTCTAAACATGTCAGAGTCATATTTCATCCTCCAAGTAAGCAGAAAAAATAAGAAATTGTATTTTGCATTATATTTTAGCATTATATTTCAAATTAATGCATACATATTTTTAACTGTAATACATTTTTTTTGTCAATTTCATTGGCTCAAATTTTGTGCATTTTTTAAACATATTGTACATTAAAAGCAGTACAACAAATACTTATACAAATACAAATACTTATACTGTACATTACAAATGTAATGTACAGTATAAGTACTTTACAATTTTAATTTAATTTAAAATGTAAGAATTTTTTTGCATTATATTAATGAGAATTCAGGCGGAAATTTTGAATTGGCATATTTTAAAAAATATCAAACAATGCAAAAATTCTTAACGGACCAAAAATAGCCTTTGCTTTTATTATGCAAAATACAATTATTATTATTATTATTTTATTTTTTTTATGCAGTAAAATATGGCTTTTGATCGTTTTTGGTATAACATTCACCCTGAATCCGAGCTCTTTTTGTGTAAGACAACATTGAGCTGTAGCTATGATGGTTGTGTGACTGTTCTTACTCATATATCTGATTACACCCGTCCTAAAGACCCTCATCTTCTAGCTCATGTGTGTGTGTGTGTGTGTGTCTCAACATGTGAGTGAACTACTGAGTTAAAAAAAAGGTATGCCTATCAATAATTCAGAAAGGGAGAGCACATTATAAATAGTTCATGATATGAGAGGCAGGGAGACATTTTGAATCCATGTGTCAAACAAGGTCTGTGAGAAAGTGTGTGTGTGTGTGTTTACTTGCATTCAGGGGATATGATGTTTCACCTATGTCAGGGATTTTCATTTAAAACACATGGCCAGTGTCATCAGATTAGATGTGTTGCTTTTATAAGCACGTCACATTAGTGGAATATACAGTATATTATATTTACACCAATAAGAATCAAGGTGACATTGTCTGCAGAAGATAATAGCTGCTGTCTAAAAACAAATGCATTTTATGTAATATATTTTGTCTTTTTCATAAAAATTTAGCACATGATTCAGCAAAATAGATTTGTATGTTTTCCCAGTGGCTTCAAGTGAGATGTCAGTGTGCAAATATGAGCTTGCAGTCCTGAGAGTGTTTTACTGATAGACAGCAGGAAGAAGAAGGATTTAGTCCGACATTGAACAAACCAACAAAGAATTGCACATGACCTTGGTCGAGAAAAACATGATTCTGTAATACATTCAGAACTGCATTCATAGATTGAAACATGCAAAGTCAGAAAGATCGATTTCAGATATTAATAAGTTGTAAGTGGTAATTTAGCAGATGCCTTTAGCTAAACAAACTTATGATTGACTTACTAAGTTGACAATCGCTCGGTTTAGTGCTATGCGAAAGCGCACAATGGTAACAGCTTATGGATTTGTGGGTTCAAACCTGAGAACATTGGACTACCAGCCCATGTTTTTAACACTTAGGTTAAAGAAATGGATCTTCTGTCTTCTGTTATTCACCAAATAAGTAGTCCATCCCAAATCTGTCTGACTGCTAGTAAGTATGCAAAAAAAGTGATGTTCCTCCTCTGTATTTTTTTTTCTTGTTTTCGAGTATAAATCAAGATATATTTACTTGACAAGCAAAGTGGAAAAAAAAAGATATTAAATAATTTTTTGATAGATAGATTTATCAAAATTAAGTGAGTTTATACTTAAAATAGAACAAATATCTGCCGATAGGATAAAAAAATACTTAATTATTTTCTATTTTTTAAGCATGAACAAACAATATCAATCAATATCTTAAGATCTTAAGTAATTTCAAGTAAATTTCTTAATTTAATAATGTTTAGATACTTCAAGCAAGACAAAAAAATCTGAATAAGTAATCATTTTTTCCAGTGTATAAATTAAACTAGTCTGGGACTCATCGGAGTAAGTATTTTAACATCAAAAAGTGACACATTTGACCTTTAAGTGTGGATCAATAAAAACCCCCGAACAGCTTCCGCTTCTCTCATCTGCTGTGGTCCTGCAGCAAACCTCCTTCAGAAGAGCTTAGCTGCTGTGTGAAATGCTCATGTGCAGCACATATTAATGAGTCTGGTTGAATTTAATCCTAATCCAAAGCAACTGGACTTGTTGTACTGAGTGGCGGATTCCCCATCATTTAAACCCCGCAATGCTGTGACATCATGAGGAGTGTGTGCAGTCATAATCTCTCGCATAATATCTGCCGGAGATTTCACACCAATTCGCACCTCATGAAGTCGACTCCCTCTGGGAATCGTGACTCTCATGACGCTCGGATATTTTGAGCATAACATTCTCAAAAAGAATGCCTGGTAGCTGTGTTTCTCTCGTTTTGCAGTATCATGGCTAGGCACACAAAATGGCAGGTCTTCTAATCTGAAATGCTTCTGATCACTCCAGTATATATATAAAGATGAGCGGTATTGTAACAGCTGTGGAAAACTAAACTAGAGTGCCTTTTTAGTGCTCAGGTCAGCAAAATACTTGTAACCGGGACATATTTTTAGAAAGCAATATTGATGCTTTCTATATGTCTGTGGAAAACTCTTTTGTGCTTTATATGTGCCATTTTGTGGATTTCCCTAGCTTTTTCCACTGGCTCTTTTCTCTGTACAGTTGTAATATAGTTACCATTTTCCACCCTCTCTGTGACTCTTATTAACAGGCTGTTTTGCTGCTTTACCTTAAAGACTTTATGACCTCTGCTTTGATTGGACCAACTCTTTCCATGTGAAATGGCCTACTGTATCAACCTCTATGCCAACATGATGAAAAAAAAAACTCTGATATAAATATAGACGGTCATATGTGACAACATAACCATGAAGATTTTTTTAAAGGGATAGATCACCCAAAAAAGGAAAAATTGTCAAAAATATTAATGTTGTTCCAAACCTGTACGTATTTCTTTCTTCTGTCTCTTTTGTTCTGATTTTGTGTGTGTGTGTGTATGTTTTCTCTTGTTGTGTTTTTTTTGTTTAGTTTTGCTTTGCCATGTAATAAGTCAGTAGGTGTTGTTTTGTACCCCACTGATGTTTTATTTTAAGGACAAAACCAGTTAAAACAGTTTTCATAATATCATCTTTTGCATTCCACGGAATGTGTTTAGATAAGCGTGTTCGTAAGAACAGATAAGTGCTCATATTTTGGTCTGACCTTTTTGGAAACACATTGAATGCAAGTGTGTATAAGAAATGTTATACAAGAAATCTATATGGTTAAGTTAGGACATCACAGCCATGAGTTCATTAAAATATGACCACCAACACATGCATATCAATGCATATTCAGTATTCAGCAACTGTTATAATGCGTTTCACGTTTAAAGAGTTTAGCCAATCAAAACTGACATTATTTACTGTACATATAAAGGTTTTAAACAGGCTGTTTTTGCTAATTTACCTTTAATTCTAAGGGTCAGAGAGAGGATGAAAAATAGTTATGAAAAGTACATTTTAACCATTTTGGTGCAAGACACTTTAAATAATTTGCTGTCAGGTATGACAACCCTTTAAGTTAATTAATGCAATATCATAGGGCTCCATGTGAACTCGAAGCAAAATCTGCCGCTGAAGCTGTGGTCTCTCTTACGCTCTCTTTTTTTTTTTACATATACTGGCCTCTTTACGTCATTTCTACCCCTTAACCAGTTTTCAGAAAACATTTTCTTCATTTACCCTGCAGGATGGCCTTGTGTTAACATCTGTATGGACATATGAGGGAGCATTTTGTGTGTGTGCATTGGCCTGTGCCTGTGTATTGCTCCTCAGGTTAGAGATTCATGTGTGCACATGCACATACAACCACGTGCAAACATCAGCATCACTTTCAGTGTGTCACAAAAACATTGCTGTTCAGTTTGATGCATTCATTTATTGTGCTGTAAGCAAAGGTGTTAGTGTTATTTTAATGTGCTGTAAGTGTGATGCATGACAGTTTATAGCTGCTAATTCGTTGCCTTTAGTACAGCAGACTCGGGACAATGAATGCATGTGCATGCTTGAGCGTACTGTGCCATACTGGTCTGTGGCATCCATGCAAGCCACGACACTCTCATTTGGCACGGATCAGTTGTTGCATTGCTGGAGAGCCAACTCGGACCAGATGGCCCCTGTGCGAGTGTACTCCAGGCAAAATATCACAGGGTACAACACCAGTCATGCTTAATACATAATACAAATATACTCACAGACCTGCGCATATTTATATACACCTGTTTGTAGCCGGAGAGATTTGTGTCCGTTTTCTGATTCTCTTTTGTAAGCAAAAGGATGAAAGCATGCAGTGTGACTGGATCGACCCTTCAGGGCCTGAAAACTTGATAAGTGACCTCAGGGAATCCAATAGGATTAGCCGAGCACAACACAAGAGAATAGAATTGAATAGAACTGCGATTTGTAGTGTTACTGCTCACATTGATTTGGCTTGCTGACTGGATGGCAGCTTGATAACTTTCTGTGCTTTATTTATCTTTTCAGTCTGTGGAAAGTTTGTGAATAAACGAACAAGAACATTATTATAGTGCTTGCAAGGCAGGAATTTAATGAAATTCATCTTGTCCTTCTCCTTCAGAATTAGTTTTTAATTAATTGCTTTGTGTTATTAGCAGGCTATATATTTTTCCGCCTTTATAAGCTATATACGTTATCTTCATAGTTATCATTCTTGTTGTGAACGGCCTGTAGAGTGCTTGTTCAAATCTATGCGACTGTGATGACGTAATCGTAATATTTGCATACTTGGTTGCAATTGGTTGTCTTTCTTGCATATATTTGTGCATTACATTATGATTCTTGGTCATTTTTTCACCCATGCTAGCCTTTCTTCTGCAGAACTCCACAGAATGCTGCTCAGATTTCCACATAATTGGAATGCTTATTAAATATTTTGGCTAGTTTGATCATGTTTCCACCAGCAATATAGTGAATATAGTGTTCTCAGCCACACTTTTTTCCATGTTTGAATTGATTTTAACTAAAAGTAAAGTGCAGAAAATGCAAAGAAAGTCTGCAGGTTCTGTCTGCACCTGCTTATCACTGCCAGTCTCTTATCAATTTTTCTATCCCAGCTAAAAACGAATCAGTTAAGCATTACATAATGTTTGTTAATAACTGATAAGAGTTATGAGGTGCTACCCAATCTGGAATTAATATGTCAAGTGTGGCTGTTGGATTTGACATGAATCCATTTGCAAAGATTAATTAAATGTAATCATAATCAAAATGTATACAGGCGTATGGTTCTACTAGCAAATCCATTAAATAAGTGCAACGGATTAGATGTATTAATCAAAATAATAAACAGATGACTATTAAAGGCCAAAAGATGGAAATGCATAAACCCCCGTAATGAGTGATCAGAATTTTCATTGACACTAACAAGATGTTGCATCTGACAGGTGGATGATTGCATAATGAGAACGAGGTGTGAGCGGAAACCATGGAAACCTCACAATAAGACTGAGGCAATTGTGACTGATTGGGTGTTGAGTTTCTGAATAGCAGGGGAAAAAAATACAAAAATGTGATATTTTCATATTTTTGACATTGTTTTGTATTCTAACACTCAAGTTTGGCATCTTGTGATTAGCCGGTTAACCTACAGATTCCTCTCCGTTTCTGTTAAAATAGTTTTTCATTTTCCATTTTGTGTGCTGCACTCTTCCTACTTGTAGATATCCAATATCCTTCTGCCCTAGTGTCTGGCTCGCTCTCTGTCATTCTCTTTCTGCTGGAAGGCTGCTTGTTTGTTGACACATTAATTGAATTGGTAACGACTCTTGGCAGAGCGGGTTGAGATGATGTTTCGGCGCTGCACTGGCCCTGCACCTGTGTGCTGCTCTATCAGTGCCACTCATGGCCTGCTGGGTGCGTGTGTGTGTGTGTTGGCTCCAGGGTCCAAAATTAGCTTTTTGCCAGAGCTGCCAACTCCAGGTGAATGGAGAATTTATTCAGGCCATACATTTTTTTTACCCACAGGTTTTTTTGTCTGTATGAAATTGGAATTGTTTTGTTGTCCATTTTTGTTTTTTTATAGACTTTTAAAAAAAATGATTTTGAATGAAATCTCTTATCACCAAGGGAGCATTTATTTGAATAAAATATTTGTGAAATATTATTACAATATCTGTTTTCTGTTTGAATATATTTTAAAATGTAATTTACTCCTTTTGATCAATTTAATGCATCGTCCCGAATAAAAGTGTAAATTTCTTTCATAAAAATAATAAATAAATAAATACATTTCACTGACCCGAAACTTTTCAGGTCCGTTGCATAAGTTCATGGAAATATTTTCAGTGTGAAACTGGAATTATATTCATTATCGTATATACTGTAATTAATTATTTTTTTTCTTATGCTGACTGTTTTTATTTATAAGCTTTAAACTTTATAGATTTAGACTTTATAAAATTTAATCATTTAGTCTTTATAAGGGTTATGTTTTACTTACATTTTTAGAACCTACAGGACCATTGTTTAAATTCATAGAAATATATTTTGATCTATATGAAATTGCAATTATTCATCTGGTTTATCTTTTCAAACTTTTGTGCAGTGTACAGTTCATTGTGTCACCTGTCTAAAAACTTTTAGGCAGAAATACACTACATGGTTTTTAAAATCTGAACAGATTGACGTGTATGAGGGTCTATGCCCATCACACTCCTCATGATTTTCTGTGAAATCGCTCAAATCTGGAGACTGGCTCTGACTTTTGGCAGCTAGCATTGACATATCCTGCTGTAAATCAGGGCAAAAATTTGGGCTAAAGTCCAACATTTAGGTACCTTAATGTATCCTTGATAACCCTTGATAAATATGTTCCACTGCAGTAAATTTTGTTTCACTTCACATTAGAGAGTCTCAGATAATCATTCTTACAAATCTATTAAAACCATTTAATGTTGAAGATCCTTATAATATTACCAATAAATCCCATTTTTACTCACATTAGTGCTTGGTAAATGTTAATTTTGGATCCTGATTGTGAATGTGTGTGTGTGCCTGCAAGTTTTTAGTCTTTACTCTTTTGTTTTTATTTTTCATTCAATACATGCATATATTAACTAGCTTAAATAGCTTGATTTAGTGCAGCAAACAATCTGTAAAACAACAGGGAATCTATTAGATGCAGCATTGGTTTATTGTATCTTCACTGTTGCAGCGTGGAAGTCATGCTAAGGTTCCAGCAAGCTTCAGTTAGCTCTGTCATATGTGTTTCCATTGAAGAAGCATGCAAGGTGGGTTAACTATAAGACGGCTTCTGATCCTCCGAGATCCTGGTTTATCCTCACAACGATTCTTGTAAGATCCACAGCAGCCATGCTTTCCCCTGTTATGCCCAGAGAACAACACATACACACAAACACAGATGAATATTGCAGTGATGATGCCTTTAGCTGGATATCAAGGTCTGTGCTTTTTGTATAAGACACAGAGAAACAAATACACATGCATCCAGTGCGACCGTAATTATGCTAGTCAACATACAACAGCATAACAACCTGGCTTTATTGTGCATGATTCATCTATACATGTTATTCTTAAGAAAGAAAAAAAAGATTGTCTTGGTAATTTTTCATCTAAATGTACTTTTTTTTTTTTTGGCTAATGCAACCAGCATCTAAGGTTTGGCTGTTTTGCAACCCCTCCAATCTGCTTGCTTCATTCTGGTATGTAATGCCCACTTTTCACAGTCCACCCAATTACTGATGGATAAAATTAAGCCCCACCCAACATTTTTTCTTCTAATTAACCCCCCTCCCTCCCTCTGTTTTGATAGTTACTAAACTGTTTTCATATTATTAAATTTTTGTAGTCAAAAAGTATATTTAATTTATGAAACTTGTGCAATTTAACAACAACATTTTTCCTAAATTCCTTGCTTTCCGCTATAATTTTTCTGGATTCTGTTTTAAGGGTTAATTAAATTTGAATAATCAAAAAGCATATTTTACCAATTAAATTAATAGAACTTTTAACAACTTTAGTAGTTCATTAAAACTTTTACAAAAATACAGCCATTTGAAATGTTTTATTGTTTCAGAACTTTTGTCTGTTTTTTTTTATGTTTTTAACTGATTTCTGATTTAATACAAATTTATGATAAAAAACAGTGGTAATCAAATTGCATAAAAATAAATTTTAATTAATTAAAGTTAATTAAATTAATCTTTTTAAATTTAATCAGAAAAATGTCACAATCTTTGGCAACACACAATTTTGCACAACAGAGGTTTACTGTTAAAATTAAAACAATTATAATTGTATTATTATTATTATCATTGGTTTGAGAAATGCATTCTACTGTACTATTGTAATATAGTTCTGTCACAATTTCTTCAAGTTAAACCAAAAATTGATTTTGACGGTTTGTCCTTAAAACCTTTGTGTTTCTGTGTGAATGATGATAGTTTTTAGCTAATGAAATGGTGAAATAAAGTGAAGTGACTCTCAGAGTGGCTCTAGAGATTAAGTTCATGTGTTCATGTTCTCATATTCTGTAGCAGTGGTTCTCAAACTTTTTTGGTTATGCCCACTTTATGTTGTTATGCCCACAGATTTCACAGAAATCAGGTTAATACTCACAGAATCTAGTCCATATCGAGATTTGATTCATTGTACAGCCCTACTTTTGATTCATTCATCCAAAATGTACCAAATTCCATGACATTCCGTGTTATACTGTACCGCGTGTTTTCTGCCTTGTGGAAATCGTTGGGCTCTATATGCTGTTTCACACTAAAATACATCAGATTACTAAAGTAAAATCAGTTGCAAATGTTAACTTTAAGACACCTAATTTATTTATAGGCACACAGAGATTCGGTTGGCCCTCTACTCACACATTCCTACATGACAACATCCTCACCCTGTCGTCTGTACCATCAAGCGGCTGTTTTTGCTGCATAACCTCATATACAGTTATTCGCCTCTATATCCACCTGATCAGCCACTGTGGCGACTCAATTATTGTGAGCATTTCAGGCCTGCTGTCAGAAGCGCTGTGCTTTTGTGGGCCGGGTAGAGTAACAGCCTGTCTAAAAGGTTGTTTATAGGGTAGCACAGCTTCACAAAATGTGATTCAGTGAGGCCGACTGAAAGGCAGAAAGCAATGAAGTAAATATACACTGGAGATAACGGGAAAAATTACTTTGTACAGTGAAAAATAGATGTTGAGGTCACTGTGAAATCAAGTCTTGATTTAAATTGCTGCAAAACCAGGGGTTCTTGAAGCCGAAGAGTGCAAGCCGAGTGATTGTGTCTGCTCAAGTCTTGCTGCCGACTGCAAATTTGTGAATGCTCTTTTGGCAAGAAAGATCCCCACCTCCCCTTTGTGATTAAAGAGCTTGATTCTGCAAGGCAGGCCGATAAAATATTGATAAGGAGGTCCAGCGTAGCTCGTCCCTAAATCGTTAACATTTAACGAGTTTATCACAGCTTTCGATATGAGATCCTTGATCAAGTCACCCAATTTCTCCCAAACGGAGACGAGATATGTCACTTCGGATTATCGTCTTCCCTTTTGTTCTTTCTGCTGAGTTATTCTGGGAGTTGCATGGCACTAGTGTGGTAGTAAGGAGTCCTGGAAGCTTAGAAATCCCAGTCCGAGTCTTTTAATTAAAGCCGGGTGTATGCTGTGTGATTTATTTTTATTTTATTTCTCCTGTCCCTTATGATTGTTGCTTGTCTGATTGTAGAATATAATCTGGGGAGATCTTGAGTAAAAGCCAAGACAGACTCGGCAATATATAAAATAACATGATATTTATGTTGCGCAACGTTCTGTTTGTCCATATGTGTCACAAAGCAAGGCCAGACACAACAGGTAAGTGCAAAACAGGATGGTTTATTGACTTGAGAAGCAGATGAATGGAATGGGTGAGGTAAAGGCAGGTTAGTGTCAACACAGTGAATGATTCCAGGGTTCTTATCTGAGTTCTGATGGTGAGTATCTTATGCCGGTTTCGTTGGTGATCAGAACTCAGGTGACTGTGATAGGGTGATTATCCTGGATGGTAACTGAAATGACTGTGATGAATCCCTGACATTACCCCCTCCTCCAGGGGCGGCTCCTGACGCCCTCAAGCGGCGACGGGGGCGGCCACGGCTTCTAGGTGCGGGGCGACCAGGATGGGAGCGAAGGAAGGCCTCTAGTAGCAAAGGGTCCAGAATGTCGTCCCTGGCCACCCAGGAACGTTCCTCCGGTCCATAACCATCCCAGTCAACCAAATATTCCAGCCGACCACCCCGTCGCCGCGAGTCCAGGATGTCTCGGACCAGGTAGATGGACGGTTGGTCAAGGATTTCTGGAGGAGGAGGTTCGTCGGGTTCGGTGGGTCCTGGAGCAGAGGGAGAGTGAGGTTTAAGGAGTGAAACATGGAAAGTGGGAAAGTCAACTCCCGGTTGCCGATGCCATAATTCTGCTCTGCTGGGGTCAGTTTCTTAGAATAGTATGCTCAAGGCTGGAGGCGAGGAGGCTCACCGTAATGTTGGGACAGCACGGCCCCAACGCCGGTGGTGGAGGCGTCCACTTCCACTACGAACAGAATGTCCGGATCAGGATGATGAAGGATGGGGGCCGTGCTGAAGGCTGTTCTGAGCTTTGTGAGAGCTTCGTGGGCGCTGGTGGTCCAGGACAGGGACTTGGGTTTTCCTCGGAGCATGGAAGTCAAAGGAGCAGTGTGGGAACATGGCCGATGAGGTGGTAACTGGGTGGCTGCCTGCTTACTGAAGACATCCTGGAATGCCAAGTAATCAGATGGGACCGTGACCTTCTCCTGAGGTTCGGGGCTTTCGATGAGAGTAGATGCAACTTGAGCTGAGTGAGATCCTGGGAGCGGAGTGGATAATGACGTGAGGCAGTTGCGGTGACAGTGCTCGCTCCAGCGAGTCACCTCACACGAGTCCCATCTGATCTCTGGAGAATGGAGAACTAGCCAGGGGCGTCCCAGGATGATATCCACGGTGGGTCCCTCCAGTACCAAAAACGTGATTTCCTCCTCGTGTAGAGTGCCAATCTTGAGCTTTAGTGTCGGTGCTCGATATTTCACCCACCCCCGTCCTAGCGGATTACCCCGGATGGTCTCGACTCGGAGCTCCTGGGCATGACGTTTCCGGGGCAGATGGAGATGATGGGAGGTGTCCGGCTCTGGTACTGGGGAACCCATGTCTGGTGTGACAGACTGGTGGGCGGCTTCGGTGGCTTCGGTGGCGGACAGACGCTGGGAAATTCGGTTGGCTTTTTGCATGAAGCTTTCCAGTCCAACGGAGTCATCATAGATAGCCATTTGAGCTTGTACACGGAGATTCAATCCTTGCCGGTAAGAGCTAAGTAGAGCCGCCTCATTCCACTCGCTAGTCGCCGCCAGCGTTCTGAACCGCAGTGTGTAGTCGTTAATGGAAGACGTGCCTTGGCGCAGCCGCAGTAACTGGTCGGACACAGATAGCACTCCTGCAGTGTG
>NW_015639507.1:1499605-1500427 GCF_001515625.1 Sinocyclocheilus rhinocerous
GCCACCTCATTCCACCCGCTAGTCGCCGCCAGCGTTCTGAACCGCAGTGTGTAGTCATTCATGGAAGATATGCCTTGGCGCAGCCGCAGTAACTGTTCGGGCACAGATAGCACTCCTGCTGTGTGACCAAAGACTTCTTTGAAATGGTTAGTGAAGGCATCATATGAATTAATTATGGCACTATTAGCGTTCCATATGGCCTTAGCCCACAACAGCGCTCTTCCATTAAGAAGTGATATCAGGAATGCTACCTTAGTGCGTTCGGTGGAAAACTTCCGCAGCTGCATCTCAGTGAACAAGGCCACTTGCAGGAGGAAGCCACCACACTCAGCTGCATCACCCACGTATGAAGCAGGCATGGCCATGGGACTGACAGAGGCAGATTGGGGGGTTGCCGGAGGACGCAGGAAGCCTGGAGGGCATTTACCAGCTCCTCTAGGACTTCTGCGGGTGTGGGAGGTCGAGGATCCACGGAGGTAATTGTATTGGTCTGGTCTTCTGTCACAAAGCAAGGCCAGACACAACAGGTAAGTGCAAAACAGGATGGTTTATTGACTTGATAAGCAGATGAATGGAATGGGTGAGGTAAAGGCAGGTGAGTGTCAACACAGTGAATGATTCCAGGGTTCTTATCTGAGTTCTGATGGGGTGTAACATATGCCGGTTTCGTGGAGATCGTGGAACAGATTCCAAGGAGTCGTTGGAGGATCGCGGGAGGAACAGAAGGTAAGTCTTTCTAGGCAGCAGGTGCCGTAGCTTGTGGGGGGGCCAGGGGGGCCTGGCTCCCCCATAGCGATTTAAGAATTTTTCGAATTTTTCGAA
>NW_015639507.1:1502301-1517935 GCF_001515625.1 Sinocyclocheilus rhinocerous
AGAGAGTCCAGAACAGTTCATAGGAGTGAACGGTAGACCGGACAGTGAGTGACTGAGATGTGTGTGTATTTGTAGTGTGGCTTGATTGGTGACAGCAGGTGCGGGTGATCAGAACTCAGGTGACTGTGATCGGGTGATTATCCTGGATGGTGACTGAAATGACTGTGATGAATCCCTGACAATATGATATGCACATTTTTTAAAGAAGTTAATAGTTTTATTCAGCAAGGATGCATTAAGCTGGTGAATATGACAGTAACGACATTTACATTGTTACGGAAAATGTTCTATTTCAAATAAATGTTGTTCTTTTGAACTTTCTATTCACCAAGCATCCTTAAAAAATGGATCATATTAAGCAGTGCAGCTGTTTTCAACATTTATAAAGTAAGAAATGTTCTTTGAGCAGCAAATCAGCATATTAGAATGAAGACTGGAGTAATAATGCTGAAAATTCAGCTTTGCAATCACACAATCAATTTAATTTTCAAATATATTCAAAAAGAAAACAGTTATTTGAAATTGTAATAATATTTCACAATATTCCTGTTTTTCAGAATTTTTGATCAAATAAATGCAGCCTTGGTACACGTAGATGTATTTTATCATTTTGAATGTATCGACAAGGAATATAATCATTGATTATTACTAGGGTTGCAAAAAGGTGGAAAATTTCCAGTAAATTTCGAAAACATTCCAGAAATTTTGGAAACTTTCCAGGATTTTTTTTTAATATTCCAGGGATTTTTGGAAAATTTCTGGAAATTTACCGGAAATTTACCACCCCTTTGCAAACCTAATTATTACTTACATTAATGTTTTATTTATCTGTTTTTATTGTATTTTTTACAATAAAAATTATTATTTTTATACATATATTTATTAATTTTTCAACATTTAATGTATTATGAACAAACACGAATTAACAGTGGAACATAGTATATTTTTAAATTAACATTAAAGGATTAGTTCACTTCCAGAATAAAAATTTCCTGATAATTTACTCACCCCCTTGTCATCCAAGATGTTCATGTCTTTCTTTCTTCAGTCGCAAAGAAATTAAGGTTTTTGAGGAAAATTTTCCAGGATTTTTTCCATATAATGAATTTCAATGGTGGCCAACGGGCTGAAGGTCCAAATTGCAGATTCAGTGCAGCTTCAAAGGGCTCTACACGATCCCAGCCGAGGAACAAGGGTCTTATCTAGAGAAACAATCTGTAATTTTCTTAAAAAAATAAAAATGTATGTACTTTTTAACCACAAATGCTCATGTTGCACTAGCTCGACTTCACGCATTACGTAGTCAAGTTGGAAAGGTCATGCGTGACGTCGGTGTAGACTTTGATTGATTATTCAGCTTTTGCAATTAGTTAAAATATTGACTTATACATATTCTAACAAATAATTTCAGCTTTTGAAAATCATATTAGATATTTCCAGTTATTATACAATTAATTTATACAAATAAATATATTTGGCACACAAAATGAGATAACAGACAGAGAAACTCACTCATTCACCATTTATTTAGCTATATGAAAAAGCTTTCTCCTTTTAAGTCATATGAACAAAATAAAGGTAAGTGACTTTGCAACTGAAGACAGAAAGACATGAACATCTTGGATGACAGGGGGGTGAGTAATTTATCTGGAAATTTTTATTCTGGAAGTGAACTAATCCTATAACCTTATTGTAAGGTGTAACCAAATTCTTTACGATTCCTAAATTGTGTCTCACATGGTAAAAATCACACCATGGACACCTGGCTTTAGAGCTAAGATGACACAGGAATTATTCAAATTCCCTTTCTTTTTGAGCAAACACGGCCTCTGTGGTTTTCCTGTAATTCTGAATCCGTGAATGTTGGCAGAGGCCAAAAACCATTTAGTCTCCGGACTAGATTGCTGTTGTGTTATGCAGACAGCTCTATTCATCAGATAATGCTCCTGAGGGGGTCGATGCCTGTCTCAGACCGGATATGTTTTAATAAGATGAATATGACCGCAGCATTTCCTGCTCGTACGCCCTCCTTCCTGCATGCGATAGCGCTGATTGGCTGGGCTGCATTGATTCGATTGATTGATTGGTCTCCGCTCACAGGTGCTGGAAAAGACATGACTCAGTGGAGGGGAAACAGTTTCATAATTAAATGACGACATTGTTCCTCTTTTATAGCCTTAATCATCTAGGCCAGGCCACTTAAGTCTTTTAAAGTAACGTAATGATGGAGACTTTATGATCTAACCAAGTTCATTTTTCTTTTTTGGATCTAGACTCCTAGATTCCTTTACATAATGATCAAGCCACAAAAGTGCATATTTTTGGGCCAACATAGGCTAATTATTTTTTTATTTTTTTTTAGCCGGCTCCGCCCAAGCTCAAGCTTCACGCCCTGCCGGCTCCGCCTAAGCTCAAGCCTCACGCCCTGTCGGCTCCGCTCAAGCTTCTCGCCCAGCCCAAGCTCAAGCTTCACGCCCTGCCGGCTCCGCCCAAGCTCAAGCTTCGGAGACTTTGTGATCTAACCAAGTTCATTTTTCTTTTTTGGATCTAGACTCCTAGATTCCTTTACATAATGATCAAGCCACAAAAGTGCATATTTTTGGGCCAACATAGGCTAATTATTTTTTTATTTTTTTTTACTTAATGTTCTAGAGTGAATATTGTTGAGTTCACTATTAGTTTGATTTTGTAAGCATTGTCTTGTTTTAGGAGCAATCAAAGATTAGATGGTCCCACTTTATATTAGAAGTCTTTAACTACTATGTACTTATTTCAGAAAATGTAATTATTAGGTACAATGTATCTTATCATGTTCATGTTGAATTGCAGAATGATTTTGTTTATATATTGTTTGATCTTAAATAGAAGCTTAAAAATCTCCAGCTTTCTGCCAAAATAAAAGTTTGTTGAAAATGAATTAAGACTATACTATAAAAGGAATTTATTATAATTACATTATTTTCCTTAAATACCTTTTTATTTTACAGTGAAATATTAGAATAGTAATTTTTCTTACTGTTTAATTTTTTATTTATTCATAAAATAATAACATGTATCATCAATAATAATAATAAGAAGAAGAAGAAGCAGCAAACCTGGAGCCTTTTTTAAAATCACATTTTTAATCTCATTTGCAATTTTTTACCAGAAAAATGACAATCCAATTTATCCTTGTATACTTTATTCTTTGTTAATGCATTCAAATTGTTATGGGATTATTATATAATTTTTTGTTGTCTTTGGATCTTGAGGCCTTTGTCACAGTCTGCAGCGGGTGTGCCCAGGAGGGCCACCAGATGACTGTGTTCTGTGAGCACATGGCTTGTGTTGTGTTTGTCTGTCGCCATGTGCTCTCTCCTGTCCCTTAGCTTAGCATGTGAATCTTAGCTATCTGCCTTGGTTTTAGCCACTTAATTTGTACTTTTTTGTCATTTTCTGCCTTTTCCACTTTTACTAAGAATAGAAATGTGAATGTACTAGGGGGTCAATTCCATAAGGGGAAACCAGTTGTTCTCTGAAAAGTTGTCATCCGTTCAGAGTTATTCAGGGTTAGACAACCTGAATGTGTCTATTGTGGATAAAAAAGACCATTCAAAAGTCAGTTATAGATACTTAAGTAGATAGTATTGTATACAGTAGATAGTATAGACTTTGTGCACATGGGCATTGTCATCCTGGAGGAGAAGACACCGAACTGTTCTCTTGAATGTCTTTGTACGGTGTGCAATTAAGATCCGTCTTCACTTGAATTAGCGCTCTGGCCAAACCCATTAATTAGTAGGTGGTGTCAGAGACGCACATAGACAGTACTTCGTTCACTGATGCTCTTCTGACTCATAATGACTTCCTGACAGCATTTAGTCTTGCCTGAGCTGATTGGCTGATGTAAATCACCTCAAATGTGATTGGCCATTTCAAATAGCTCCCAGTCACATTGGCTGCTGTCTCCCGGCCAGCCCTGCATATCTCCTCATCAGGCCTAGAGAGCAGTGAAGGAAGAAATGAGAGATGGATGCTAAGACATGATGAGATGATAGTGAAGGATGAAGAAATGAGAGGAGAGGAAAATAAGATGTGCCAAGTGAGGAAACGGATATCTGTAGAAATCTAGACTGATGACTCTGCACTCTTCATGTTTGTCCAGAATAGTCCTGGATCTGCATTCTAGACTATCTCTTAAACTGAAAAAAAAAGTGTAGGATTTACTTCGGAAAAAAATTTAACCCAAAGTGCTACTATTGACCTCCATTTGCTTTACAAAGTGGTGGTGACAGTTTAGATGAGTAGGGATTAATAGTCGGGCTGGTTTAGTTCATGATTACTAAATAGGTATTGCACAAGTAGTTTAATATGATATTTTACTGTTTTATAAATAGTCCATGTGTTGTCATTCCAAGAATCAGATCTATAGTAGAGTATTTGCTCATTTCCATGTCCGAAATGTACACAATAACGTTGCATTAGAAACCTTTTAAACAACTATTTTACTAGCACAATTGAATTTTTATTTATTTATTTATTTATTTTTTACATAAAACATAAGAGTTCTCATTGCTGGAGGGAGCAATCACTCTTGCACTTGAACTTACATCATGAACGTGTGACATTTAATTTGGTAACTTCATTCCATCTGCCACAGTCAGTATCAGGATTTTGTAGGTCAGCCTTGCAGGAGTGAATATATTGCTGTTGTCGCTTTCCATGACTGACTCACTCTTTCAGTATTAAAAGTACCGAATCGTCACTCATACTCGTTATGATTAGGGTGACCATAGCCTACATGCCCATATTACAGGACACGTCCTGGCCAGGATTTCTATATTGCCTAAAATATCCATGTTTTGGCTGTTTATGACATTTAAAGGGATAATTAACCCAAAAATGAAAATTTGATGTTTATCTGCTTACCCCCAGGGCATCCAAGATGTAGGTGACTTTGTTTCTTCAGTAGAACACAAACGAAGATTTTTAACTCAAACCGTTGCAGTCTGTCAGTCATATAATAGAAGTGAATGAGGAATCACGGCTTTGAGAGTCAAAAAAACATACACAAACAAAACCAAATTAAACCCTGCGGCTCGTGACGATACATTGATGTGTAAAGACACGAAACGATCGGTCTGTGCAAGAAACTGAACAGCGCCGGCTGTTGAGAACGCGTTCAGGACAGTTCGGACATTGAGGTGAATCAGAGGTAAAAAAAACGATATCAATACTGTTCAGTTTCTTGCGCAGACCGATCGTTTTGTGTCGTTACACATCAATGTATCATCATGAGCCGCAGGGTTTAATTTGGTTTTGTGTATGTTTTTTTGCCTCTCAAAGCCGTGATTCCCATTCACTTGCATTATATGACTGACAGACTGCAACGGTTTGAGTTAAAAATCTTCGTTTGTGTCATTTGTGTGAAAGTCACCTACATCTTGGATGCCCTGGGGGTATGCAGATAAACATAACATTTTCATTTTTGGGTGAACTATCCATTTAAGTACCGTGAGAACTATAGAGAGCAGATGCTCCTTATGCTTTCGAATCACTCTCACAGTACTTTGATGTCAAACACCGATCGGTCTGCGGAGTGCTGCTTCAAGTCGAACACACCTAATCTGTACATGTACATGTACAGTGCAGCACTTAGTTTGATTCTTGATTCACGTCCTAGGGAACCTGTCAGTGGAATGACATAGCCGATATCTGTAGTCACTATGGTATTTTTGTTGGAAATTACCATATTTACCATGGTGAATGTTTGGTGAAGAGATGTACTATAAAGAGTCATTTGTATTTCACAGCAAGGCTAAAAACCCAGTGGATCAGTCTTTTGCCTGTTATGCTTTATCAAAAGCGGTTAAATTGACAGAGAAGAATAGTTCCTAGTAAGAATAATCCTCCCCTTAGGCACTTAATACACACAGGCCCTGATCTTACACTTTTCACATCAGTCCCTGTCCTCAGTGGGATATCTCAGGAGATTTCCCACTGCCTTTTTGGCCAGGGAACATTCTCTATGGAAGTATACGTGAACGCTTTGCCAGAGCATGTTGTACATGTGTGTTTATGCACTATGATGGGAAAAAACCTTAGTATTCAAGTGAGTTACCTTCAAATGTAAGTTAATAGTCAGGTAGCTAGCTATAAGCATGTTATTTTAACTTAAATTCAACTTGTGAGATCATCAAACTGTTGGGCCGCCGTTACAGTAAGTGTCCTGCAAGTGAAAACTGACCATAAAAGACGATTTATGCTAAGGCTTTAGCACCTATTGTGGCTATGCTGAGAATGCAATATGTAAGATAGTTACATTTATTCATTTGGCAGATGCTTTTATCCAAAACGACTTGCATTGCATTTCATGATACATTTTATCAGTTCATGCATTCCCTGGGAATTGAATTGAGTTGAATTTTCAATTTACATTTAGGTTATAAAATAGAGCAACTAATTTAATTTAATTTAATTTAATTTTTTATTTCGTTTTTTTTGTTTAGGTTAATCAACCAAAATGGCCAAACACTGATTAATAATATTTTCTTTTCTACAAATTTTTTTTTCTCCGATTATTGTCTATTATTGGTTAAGTGTCTGGGATATAATATAAATGTTTTAGCTTTACCATTGTGTCTTTATACTTAGCCACACGTGGCTGTAGCAAATGTGCTGTAATTTTCTTCAGATATAAGTGTCTGCTAAATGACAAATAGCCCAATGAGAATAAGCTAACCATCCAGCGTCAGTGCCTGGATATTAGACTTTCTCTGCCTGTCTGGAGTAAAATATGTTTGGGTTGAGAGTCGAATGCTCTAAGGTGTAGTCAAGAGATCTGGGCTTCCACTCAGGTAATCAGAGAGCATTATGGGCTGCAGGAAGCTGCTGTTCAGGGCAACAATTTTCACACAGCACTTACTTCATTACAGATAACATCTGATATGGTTTGCGGTGTGTGTGTATTGTTGTTGCCGTTACACCCTGTCTGTCACCGAGCGTCTGTGATTTCTTTTTGAAGCGACTGATGCACAGCAACACAAGCCGTAAATAAAGAGCGCAAATACATGACCCTGCCCTGCTCGGCCCTGAGAGGGACTAACAGCGCATGCTTGGGGAAGACCGCCTGTTATCCTGCAGCGACACGCGTGTGCTGTTAAGGCCTGTGTGTGTGTATGTGTGTGTGTGTGTGTGTGTGTGATAGGGCTTCATTGTTACTTTAAAGTAGAGGTGGGCAGAACAAACAAATATCATGTTATAAGGAATTGTACTTTACCATTACAATTTTTAGAGTCAGTTAGATTTTTTTTTTTGACAGTAAAGACATTTTTTAAGATTTCTTTCCAATAAATGCTTCTGAACTTTATATTCAAAGAATCCTGAAAAGTATCATGGATTCCACAAAAATATTTAGCAGTACAGTTGTTTTCAACATTGATATTAATAAATGTTTCTTGATCAGCAAAATATGAGAATGATTTCTGAAAGATCTTGTGACGCTAAAGACTGGAGTAATGATCCTGAAAATTCAGCTTTGCTTCAGGAATAAATTACATTTTCAAATATATTCAAATAGAAAAACAGATATTTTAAATGCTAATAATATTTCACAATATTAATATTTTTACTGTGTTTTTCATAAATGCAGAGACTTCTTTTTAAAAACATAAAAAATTTACTTTTGAACAGAAGTGTGCATCATGGTAACTGTACAGATTTTTTGCTAGAAATAAATTATAATGCTTACCAGTATATAGATTTCTGTAATGGTTATATTTATTGTGATAGTGGTACTTTATCTCATTTGTTCTGTATTTACACATTATTATATTCACATGTTTCTTTGCCACTCTCATTTGTAAATAATGTAAATCAGTTCTGGTCACTCAAATGCTGTATATCTACCACGGTATAAATGGTATAGCAGAACCTGGTTAACACATTTCTGTGTTTGTGCTTTCACAGCCATGGGTTATTCCTTCCTTAGTCAGTAAAACTATGCAAATATTTGTGTTATTTTGTCAGTTACATCAGCAGAAAAGAAATGTTTCAGAGGCAGATAAAGTTATTGGATTATGGTGACAGCATAAGAAAACAAACTCTTTTTTTTCTTCTTTAAAATAATGTGCAGTATTGTGCACAATAAGACAAGATTGTTCCTTAATCAAAACAGATTTGGAGAAATTTAGCATTACATCACTTGCTCACCAATAGATCCTCTGCAGTGAATGGGTGCCGTCAGAATGAGAGTCCAAACAGCTAATAAAAACATCACAATAATCCACAAGCAATCCACACGACTCCAGTTCAATTAATGTTTTGTGACGTGAAAAGCTGTGTGTTTATAATAAATCTATCATTAAGATGTTTTTAACTTCAAACAGTTGATTCTGGCTAAAATAAGGGTCTACTATCCATAGTATTGCTTTCTCCAATGAAAAAGTCTTCTTGTTAACTAAACCTAAATCTGTTCTGATGAAGAAACAAACTCATCTACATCTTGGATGGCCTGAGGGTGATTGAATTTTCAGCAATTTTTTTATTTTTGACTGAACTATTCCTTTCATAATGCAAATAGTCAATTTTTATTTTCATGTTGTCTTGTTTCTAATATCCAGACATTTTCTCTTTTTCACAGTTTTGACTGGCCAGAAAAGTGAGAGAATAATTTGAATAATAGGACAATTGTAATGTAATGCAAAACATAGATCAAGGAGAATGCACCGCTTAAAGGGATAGTTCACCCCAAAATGGCATTTCTGTCATCATTTATTCTCCCTCATATTGCTCTAACCTGTATAACTTTCTTTCTTCTCTGAAACACAAACGGAGATATTAGACAGAATATTAGGGACTGAGAGCTTCAGTCACCTTTCATCTTTATTGCATTTGTTTCCCACACAATGAAAGTGAATAAGTGAGCTGGTCATTCTGTCTAACATCATCTTTTGGGCATTGCAGAAGAAAAGTTTATTTCATTTGGCAGATTTATTTATTTTTTTTCATTTTTGGGTGAACTATTTCTTTAATGTAAAATCAAATATTTATTATATTAGATATGCAATTGGGAAAATAACGAAAGCAGACAGAATCTCTCATTTTGTGGAAAAAAGTCCTAACCGACTGCTCTCTCAGAAGTTCCTCCTTTCTATTCTTTTGCGTTGTGTAATATCACTGCCTCTCTACTCCTAATATACAGCTAAATCAATTACCCACATGATTCAAAGTCTTTTGTTGGCCTCAGGTGCTGCAGGAGCTTCAGTCGAGACACTCTGCTTGCAACAAGCGAAGAATGGCATTCAGTTCTCCAGGGTTTATGCTGCAGTGAATGAATCCTGGTGCTACTAATGGATAGTGAGGCGGTACAGGAGCAAATTACTGTAACATATGTGTTGCAATGCTTTAGCTCAGGTGGATGCGAGTGCACTGCAGATGGCTCTTTCTCTCCATATCTTTATCTCTCTCCCCCTTTTCTTTTCACTGATTGAGTTTGAATGGGTGCTCTTTGAGTGCCTTTATGCTGGATGATCTTTCATTTCCTACTCTCGGTAATCCGGTGCAGGCTCAGACTCAGGGCAGCAGGCCCGGAGGATCTGTGTGTGTGTGTGTGTGTGTGTGTGTGTGTGTGTGTGCAGTCCCACGTGGCCCATTGAAGGAGTCCCACAGGATTAACCCACATACCTCTTGACTTACCCTGTAAAACTGTCCTGACACACACACATGCACACGCATGCGCACATAATCATACAGCAGAGCATGACAGATGAATGCACATGCATGTGAGAAACATTCATAAATCAGTGCAAGAGTTGCTGAGAAAGCCAGTTTTATATAGCACAGTCCTAATGTCTGAGACCATGAAATACTGTATCTGTCTGTCCATCCATCCATCTATCCGTCTGTCTATCTATCTATCTATCTATCATTTTTCAGTCCATCTGTTTTTTTGTCTATTGTTCTGACATTCTATCTATATAATTGTGTTGCTCATTCTATCTAATGCAAATGCCGTATTCAAATGTCAAAGCTGATTGATAAAGAAAAAAATAGGTAGGCGGGGATCCAGTGCATAGGCTGATGGGAATCCGGCGGTCAGGGTCAGATATGTGATGTGTAGGTAGGTTGAGTGGGTGTGTCTTGGCTGTTAATGAGCACTGACATTTCCTGTCTCAGCATGAGTACCTGTGCCCAGTGGGCAGTCAGCAGGGGTGGAAGCGTCCTGCCGAGACGTGAGTGGCAAGCATACGCATGTGGCTGTTTATGTGCACATGCAAGAAACATTCATAAATCAGTGCAAGAGTTGCTGAGAAAGCCAGTTTTATATAGCACAGTCCTAATGTCTGAGACCATGAAATACTGTATCTATCTGTCCATCCATCCATCTATCCGTCTGTCTATCTATCTATCTATCTATCTATCTATCATTTTTCAGTCCATCTGTTTTTTTGTCTATTGTTCTGACATTCTATCTATATAATTGTGTTGCTCATTCTATCTAATGCAAATGCCGTATTCAAATGTCAAAGCTGATTGATAAAGAAAAAAATAGGCGACCGGGGATCCAGTGCATAGGCTGATGGGAATCCGGCGGTCAGGGTCAGATATGTGATGTGTAGGTAGGTTGAGTGGGTGTGTCTTGGCTGTTAATGAGCACTGACATTTCCTGTCTCAGCATGAGTACCTGTGCCCAGTGGGCAGTCAGCAGGGGTGGAAGCGTCCTGCCGAGACGTGAGTGGCAAGCATACGCATGTGGCTGTTTATGTCAACAGGCAAATGGGAATTCTGGCAGAGAGGAGCGAGTGTGTGGACTGGGAGTATGAGCATGTGGTTGCACCTGTGCCCCAATGTGAGGTGATTAAATTTGTTGTGGTTTGTGCTCTCTCTGGTGCCCTCCTCAGGGGAAACAGGGAAACCACAGCTTGGCAGAGGTTGGATTTCCTTCAATAATATATTAGTACACTCTCCTGGGCTGAAGACTGTTTTATGCTTATACAAATATGGAATTATATATTATATATTTTTTTTTTTCAGTCAAAAAATGTAAAGTACTATTATTTTAACCTATTAATAATTTATATATAAATAAAAATGTAATTGCTGTTTTTATATATTATATATTTTTGTATATTAATAAATTTTTTACCAAAGCATATGCACTGATAGGCATCAAAAGGATCTTCAAGACCACTGTCATAGCCACCAGAAAGCGTAATGCTCACATGGTAAGATGCGGTCAGAGATGTAACATGTCACATGGTACCATCATTAAGTACCACCATTGTTCCTATGTCCATGCAGATACGCAAACATACACCTGCTCTGTCATGTAACCGCAGCTCATGCTGAACTGCAGGTGTCTGGTCAGAAGGTGAGTCAACATAGCTCGCTGTGTGGATCAATCCAGCTGACCCTTTTCTTTCCTGCAACCTGTGGAGAGGCGTCTCTGATTGTTCCTTTAATGAAAGCACAGTTCTATATTCTAGAGATGAGTTCTGATTGGTTCATATCTTCAAACTTGATTAGAAGTATTTATAAAGGATAGCCTTTTTTGCTTTACGCAAACTACATGTTCAACTTTTACAAAGGTTATTTCGTTTTATATACACAAGCATTCAAAAGTTTGAGGTTGGTAAGATTTTTAATGTTTTTGAAATAAGTCTTATGAATTTATTTGATCAAAAATACAGTAGAAACAGTAATATTGTGAAATATTATTACTATTTAAAATAACTTTTCTGTTTTAATATATTTTAAAATATAACTTATTCCTGTGATGCAAGGCTCAATTTTTCAGCATCATTACTCCAGTCTTCAGTGTCACATGATCCTTCAGAAATCATTCTGATATGCTGATTTGGTGCTCAAAACTAATTTCTTATTATTTTCAACAGTTGTGCTGCTTAATATTTATCTGGAAAGCATGATGATTTCCACCCCCCCCCCAGAATTCTTTAATGAACAAACTTCAAAAGAACAGTATTTATTTGAAATAGAAACCTAAATGTCTTGACATTTATAATGATCAATTTAATGCATCCTTGCTGAATAAGAGTACTAATTTCTTGCTAGAAATCTTACTGATCGCTGGGGCATTGCTATGCAGTTGCTAGGGTGTTCTGGGTGGTTGCTACATGGTTTTCTACAGGTCCTCCAAGTCTGTAATTTGTAGATATGGCTCACGTCTCTCCAGATTCTTATCACTAGGCAAAAACCGTAAGTCAAATAGCTTAGAAAAATTATAGCACACCTCTCCTCAACAACCTGTCCACAAACAGTGCGGGATGAGTTATGCACTTGAGTTTAATACTAATGAAATATAGATTTTTTTTTGGTGATTATTTTAAACAGTCTGGCATGTTTCATAGCTTTCTAATCAGATGAATTTTATACAATAATACATAAAAAAAATGTGTAATCTTATTTAAATGTACTGTACTAAAGATATCCCCGATACTATATCAAACTATATTTAATTCTTTAAAAGACTCTGGAGGCTTCTCATAATTTTGAGTATTCTGGACATAATCACTGTCTGTATTTCTGATATAGAAAGCATTGCAGCTATCATGAGATTATGTAAGAGATTGTCTTATGTAAATCTTATATTCACAGAGATAAATTAATTTAATTTGTTGGACTGTAGATGGCTCTGTTTGTCTGAAATAAATGTACAAATCGCTGCATCTCAACTGAAAAGCTAAGACATGAAAGGTTAAACCTCTGGGATTCTAATATCTAATGGAAAACGTCAAAATTTGAATCTCAAAGTCTCTAAATTTAACTTGTATGCAAATGTAATTTGTCTCTCTGTACTCTTCACTAAAAAGGACCATTATGATTACATTAGTCTTCATTTAGCACACACTTCTTATCCTAAGTGACTTCTACTATGTTTTTCTCAGAGACTGTTGCTCTTGGATCAAGGGCACAGTGGTGATAGCTCATAAATCATCCCTTCTGGGGTTTGAACCTATAACCTTTGAGCTACCAGCCCACATGAGTAACCACTAGTCCATGCCACCCCAATGTCCTGCAATAACTAGTAATCTGACCTGCGCAGTCCCTTAACAAGATTAGGATGACAACATTTACTGATGCATTTCTAGTTGAGACTAGTTGCATTTGGTAGTGTCACACTGTACTGTACTTTTACATTCTATTTATTAAAAAAAAAATAGCAAAAACTATTTGCAGTGTTCTAGTCTGTACTATTCTAGGCAATCTCTATTGTTAGCACTCCTTGCGTTATTGCCTTCTTAAGATGAATGTTGTATTCCTTATTTATAAAGTAGCTTTGGATAAATGAATGAATAAATGTAAATGTATTTTGCCTACATTTTCTCCTAACCGCAGTTATTCTTAGATCAGTGGCTGCTTAGATAGAAATGTAGACATTTGCCATCCAAACTCTGTTCCCTGCTTGGCCAAGTGCATTAATTTGTGACATTCGCCTTTTATTGCTTGACTGGGCATTGAATGTGGTTGTAGAAAATGGAAAAACAAGGTAGGCTATAAACGGATCGAATCCATTGCATATGGCTAGACTTACAATACCATTGTTATAATAATACAAATGCATGTTGCTTGAACTCTTTTCAGTCAGTTGTACGGACTACACTTACTGGGTCTGTAAAAATGCATAAATTTGTGCTTTCAAAATCCTATATGCAATTCCTTCACAGCATTAGACTGACATGTTTTCTTGCAACAAGCAGCCTGGTAGAGGAAAAGGGTGAGTTTTTCTTGGATGTCGATATGAAACAGTGACAAGAATTACCATCTGTGGAGTTTTTTGTCATTGGGGTGCTGTTAATATTTGTAGTGAATTTAAAACCTTTAATGTGCAATCTTGCTTCATAATCTGTATAATCAATTCTAATAAACCTGCCTAACTCTGATAAATCAAGCTTGCACACATTAAACATACCAACATTCATTCTTCTTTCTCTATCTTTCTGTCCCCTTAATCTCAGAGAGATTGATTACGTGGCCTGTGTGTTTTTCCCATTGGGCATTGAGCTACACAGTTTTATGTAAAGCGCTACACCCACAGTCTCTTAAAGTGAATCTTTTAAGAGCTGTGCACCTTTCTGCCCTCCTCTATGGAGTTTAAATAACTATAAACTGATCTGCTAACACACTGATCTCACTCTTGTTTTCATTTTTCCACCTCTTTCTTTTTATTTGCTGAGCTGCGTGTAATGGTTTGTGACTAGGGACCAGAACTTGGCATATTTTCTTAACAGGAGGAAAGATGCTTTAGAAAACAAACTAATCTATATGCTAACCATGAACAGTTATCATTTGCATTTACATGAAGATTGCGGAGGACTAATTTCAGTCTGAGAGATGTATACCATGTCCACTGAACATGAGTGGTGTGTCAAATTCAAGCCGTTCCCTTTTATTTCATTTGGCAAACTTTTGAAACTTAAATTGTAGCTGCTCTTTCAGATGCATGCAGCGATTTGTTAAGAAAGTGGTTTATGTAACACATTTGAAATCTATTGAATGCAAAGTTTATCCCAACAAGCAAAACAGTCAAGTCTGCACCTGCTTGATGGCAACATTGGGAGACACTGTGAACTGAGAGCAAAAAACACAGGCACACAGACAGCAACACAGGTATGCAATTAGCTAATTCAGGTCCTGTGGATTGACTGAATAATGTTAGCAAACATTTATCGTTGTTCACAGTAGTGTAGTTTGCAAGCAATCTTGAATATTATTTTACAAATCAACAGTCCTGGCTTTGGACCCCATTGATCCATAATTGGTTAGTGCATTGGTATGTTATGTTATATTCATTTAGTATCTGTGCATAACGTTTAACCATGCTAATGTTCTTTGGCAACCAGATTGACCTTTTTTTTTTTTTTAAATAGTGATCAATTAAAAAAATTATAAATGTATAAAACTCACTCTGTATGATTAGCACTGCTCATATACATTTATATTATTATTAAAGGGTTATTTCACCCAAAAATGAAAATTCTGAAAATTCATGTCGTTCCAAACCTGTAAGACCTTCGTTCATCTTCAGAAGACAAATTAAGATAATTTTTATGAAATCTGAGAGCTTTCTGACCCTGCATAGACAGCAGCGCAACTGAAATATTTTATGGACCAGAAAGCTAGTAAGGACATCGATAAAATAGTCCATGTGACATCAGTGGTTCAACCATAATTTTATGAAGCTACAAGAATACCTTTTGTGTGCAAAGAAAACAAAAATAATGACTTTATTCAACAATTTCTTCTCTTCCGTGTTGCGTTCACAAGAGTACCACGACGCATGCGTGTGCATTCCTCTGCTTGCAAACAAGGTGCAGCGCATCCATCAGAACGCCGGCTCCTGGGTCAGCAGCATCACACGCATGCGTTGTGGTACTCTCGTGAGCGCGCGTCGACTGACACGGAAGAGAAGTAGTTGTTGAATAAAGTCATTTTTGTTTTCTTTGCACACAAAAAGTATTCTCGTAGTGCAAAGAACGGTTGAACCACTGATGTCACATGGACTATTTTATTGATGTCCTTACTACCTTTCTGGGCCATAAAACGTTTCAGTTGCGTTGCTGTTTATGTAGGGTCAGAAAGCTCTCGGCTTTCATCAAAAATATCTTAATTTGTGTTCCGAAGATGAACGGAGGTC
>NW_015639507.1:1519062-1544109 GCF_001515625.1 Sinocyclocheilus rhinocerous
ATTTTATTGATGTCCTTACTACCTTTCTGGGCCATAAAACGTTTCAGTTGCGTTGCTGTTTATGTAGGGTCAGAAAGCTCTCGGATTTCATCAAAAATATCTTAATTTGTGTTCCGAAGATGAACGAAGGCCTTTATGGGTTTGGAACGACATAAGTAATTTTCATTTTTGGGTGAACTAACCCTTTAAGGCTGAAAGGCCTAAATTTAGTACTTTACTTACCTGTAACTTGAGTCTTTTGCATCATTATTTGAAAATTGACTCAAAAGCTAAAACCTGAGATTTGAAATTGTCTGATTGTCCCATGTCCTGTAACATCTGACATTGTGTCTGTGGTCTCCATGCTTTCCGAAACTCACATGCACACACAAAATACTACATTATTAACATTATTTCAGGGGCTTTTGCCTCATTATCGGACCACTTTCATATGACCTCTACAGCCAAAGGTGCCATACTCTTCAAGCTGTGGAGGCATGTGCTCCATTCAGATTTTTTAATGCAAAAAAGGCTGTTTTAGATGTGGCAGAAATCAACCATTCATGTAATTTCAGCCACTCCAACTCAGTTACAGCTTCCACACATCATTTGTCTTAAAATAAGAATTAATTTATAGTTTTTCTTCGACTTTCTTCACAGGCACACAGCATTACCTCTGCTTTGTTTATTATGCTAAAAGCACACTTCAGAAATGACTACACTTACACAACGTCCATCTCGCTTCAACACAGCATATAAAAAGCAGAAAGGCACAGATGGCAGAGCATTTTGTGAGCTTTGCACAAGCATTGAGTGAACACTGCACCTGTTTATATTTAGCTTCAGTGTGGAGCAATGGGGGGGACTCATAGTGGAATCAAAAAGAAAAGGCGTCTGTCTCGCATGGCAAAACCTTTCCTTTCTTCAGCCTCTCCCTAGAATTCATCTTGACCCACTCTAGCAGTCAAGCAAAGCTGTGCACATACATTTTGTCTGAATTTTGTTAAAAGCAGAGCTGTTTACTTACCACAAAAGCTTGGTTTTGGAGATTTTAATGGCATAATTTGTATAAAGTTACAAGTTATATTTTTAGGACTTATTACTATTGCTCTTATACTTTGTAAAATCCTGAAACCTTTGTATTAAACTTCAGCATAGTTTGCTCTGTAAAATCCTATAGATATCCACTGAGGCATCTGAGTCATATCTAGTAAATGGTAGTGGTGGGTTTTTTGTCTTTTGCCAGGAAGCAACCACCTAGAAACTACCCAGAAGGCATTAGCAACTGCATAGCAATATGCTAAAAAACGGTCAGAACACCTTAGCAACTGCATGGCAATGCCTTGGAAACCACCCAGAACACCTTTGGATGATGACTTCTATTTTAGCCCAGTTTACACATGTGAGCAATATCTGATGCAGGTTCTTGGTATGTTTGTGTATGCTTTGTGCACCAGAGATCAACAAGCAGTACACCCCATGGGATTCTGTTCTGATCTATGCTGATGCAACTGCTTGTACATCAACCTGAGTCACCAAACCTCAATCACTGAAACAAAACCCAGCAAACAATCCAACACTACCATATAGGCAAACCCTCTGCCAAGTATTGTGAAAGTATAGAAGTCTGACAGGAAAATCGAGAAAAGACAGAGGGGGCACAGCAAATTGAAAATGCACTCTCTTTTATATTTAGGACTAGGATAACTTTTACTGTTTATTTGCTGTACTCATGAGACTCATTAAACTTAGTGAGAAGTTTTGTAGTCTCGTATAACAGTATATCTGAATGGTTTTGGTGTTCTTTGTTTTGAAATTATCTGTAGACCCATGGCTGTGAAAGATGTTTTATGGTGTGCCAGTGTACTATTATGCTGAATATTTTCTATGATGATGCAGAAGGAATTTTCTGGCTCACTTCTGTAGTGAGTTTCACAATAAAAATGCAAATGTTTTTCCTTTATAGATGCTTTATCAATACAATTGGGTTTAACTGGTTTATGAGATCATACTATCGCTGCCTATAATCTTTTTGCATATCACTCTCTGGGTTTATGAAGTCATCTGTCCTAGATGTCAGTTTGTATATTCCTAGTGTTTATTTTTATTTTTTATTTTATATAGCTATTATAGATTGTGTACTGCACAGTGAGTGTTTGCAACATGCATTTCTGAGCATTGTGCTAGAAATGAAAAGCTGATATGCGATTCATCCAAAAGTTTTGTGAGCTCTTGATCCAAATTCAAAAGTAAAATGATTTCTTAATAATTTAATGTTTATTGTCTTACAATCCTAAATTGTTGAATTAAATGCTTTGTAATTTTGAATGCATAGGAACCTCCTGCTGTGGATGGAATAAGCCATCATTCTGAGCTTGTGTGTCTTACTGAACTTAACAGAGGCTAAATAATTGTTTGTGTTAAACACAGTGGCTTTGAAGAGAGTAAGCAAGACCTTTGAGAAAAGGTTGCAGTCTTTGCCAGGCCTCAATTATTCTTGCTTGCCCGGCTTGACCAAATCCCTTTTGAATTACAATAGTAGTGTGACAAAGGCTGAGAGAGTGAGAGAGAATGCCAGTGTGGGCGAGTGATGCAAGAAATCACATGTAATCTGACTATTGACACTTTCACCTTGTCTACAGTTTTTCCCCTTTATATCTCAATTGTTTCATGATACTTATTTCATGTTTGCCTTTCATTTTCAGAAGAAAGAATGGCTGTGTTTGACATGCCAGACCCAGAGAGCAATGTCAGGGAGCTTAGGGGATATTTCTCCTCCTGTGCCATCATCCATTGGATCTCCCCGACTACCAGGCCCAGCCAATCAACAACAACAGCGAGGGCCCAGTCAGCAAGCTGCGCTAAAACCTACCGGCCCTCAGCAGCAAAAGCCACCTGGTGCCCAAGTAAGTGGTCATTTCTCTCCGGTAAAACACGGGGTGCCACAATCCAAGGGCCCCTCTCAACAATTTTCTGCAACTAAGGCTGAGACAGAAAAACAAGATCAAGGCATTAACAAGAAACAAGCTATGTCCAAAACAGAAAAAGAGGGGGACATCAAAGCAACGTCTAAAAAGGGAACATCGGATAAAAAAGATGAGAAGAAAAGTAATGGCATGCAGAAATCTAAACACGATGACGTGAGTGGCCCTCCGTGTCTGCATCACCACTGTCTTTGTCTTTCATAACAGATCACTTCAACATTCTATGATGGGAATGTTATAAGTTGAATAATTTAACCAATATCAGTTGTACTCAAAACCAGTTTAAAATTAACTGTCTCCATGGCTAATCACTATTTCCAGTGCCTGATGGTTACAAGAGCACAGTGATGAGTCAACATCATTTGTAAACTCAAAAAGTTATCTATTTAATTATTCAGTACAAGGAACTGATGTCACAAATAGCCCCATGTAACCAATTAATGTGACATACACGTATTTCTAAAATGATCATATGTTAATATATGCATGCCATTTTTATTTATATCATTACCTAGTATGATTTACAGCATACATTTACATTTACTAAAATTTTCATTAGAATTTAGATTCACTTTTGACCTCATCCCCTCCAAGTTTTGCATGCTTGTGTAATGTATGCCATTTGCATGTTTTGTATATTGTGCTTAATAAACTTTGAATGTTTTATGTTTGCTAATTTAGTAAATCTTTCAGTATAATTTAAAGATTCATATGTCCTATGACCTAATGCACTGTCCTTTGTATTTACAGGATTCCAACAAGTCTAGCACGCAGAGCCTGAGTGATACAGGCTACTCCTCAGATGGTATATCCAGCTCCCAGAGTGAGATTACTGGATTGATCCAAGAGGATTCTATGAAGCTTAGTGAGAGAGGGATCTCTGACCAACGCAGCCCCCCAAGTCCATCTGAACTAACAAAACTGGAAAGTTCTATGCGACCTCTGTTGGAGTCACATACAGCCACTGACCAAGGACAGCATCGTGATGGAAGAGACACCACAGAACAGCAGAGACCTCGATCTCTGTCTGTAACACAAGATCAGGAATATGAGTCTGATGAGGAAGCATCGGATGATCTCAGCTGTAAATTAAGACATGACTATGTGGAAGACAGTAGTGAAAGTGGCCTTTCTCCATTACCACCCCGACAGAAGAAGTCACAGAAAGACCTGACCGATGAAAGGTTCATGAGGAGACAGATTCTGGAAATGAGTGCGGATGAGGAAGATACAGCAGATGTTGAGGGCCACATAAAGACAAAAAGAAGCCATAAACACAGTGGAGATCTAGGAAAAGAGAGACGTCGCCTGACACAGCAATCTAGCAGTTTTGAAGAAGACACTAAAAGCACTGATAGCTACAAATCAGGTGAAGCGGATGACATGATGGCCTCACAAGGTGGTCTGAGACGATTTAAAACTATTGAACTGAATAATACAAATAGCTACAATCGTGACATGGAACTCAGCACAGATCATGACCTCAGGGAGCCTGAGCTTGAGATGGAAAGCCTTACTGGGTCACCTGAAGAAAGGTCAAGGGGAGAATACTCATCAACTCTCCCTGCAACCACACCGAGTTATACCTCTGGAACTTCTCCAACCTCTGTGTCATCAATGGAAGATGACAGTGATAGCAGTCCTAGCAGACGACAAAGGCTTGAGGACGCAAAGCAGCAAAGAAAAGCAAGGCATCGATCCCATGGTCCACTATTGCCTACCATTGAGGACTCATCAGAAGAAGATGAATTGCGAGAAGAAGAGGAACTTCTGAGAGAGCAGGAGAAGATGAGAGACTTAGAGCAGCAAAGGATTCGTAGTACAGCCAGAAAAACTAAAAGGGACAAAGAGGAACTGAGGGCGCAAAGACGCAGAGAGAGGTCGAAGACACCTCCTAGTAACCTTTCACCTATTGAAGATGCATCCCCAACAGAGGAGCTCAGACAAGCTGCTGAAATGGAAGAACTCCATAGATCGTCCTGCTCAGAATACTCTCCCTCGATGGATTCAGAAGCTGAAGGATTTGAGATGGGTTCAAAGCTGTACAAGTCTGGCAGTGAATATAATCTACCTACATTTATGTCTTTGTACTCTCCAACAGAGAAAACCTCTGCTGTCTCTCCCTCTGCAGATAAATCATTAAAAAGTGCTGAAGAGGTTTATGAGGAAATGATGCGAAAAGCAGAGATGATGCAAAAGCAGCAGCAACAGGCACCAGGAAGACAAGGACAACAAAACCAGGAAAGAGTCCTTCAAACAGACAAGAAACACCATTTAGATTCTGGAACAACTTCTTTGAGTCCAGGTACAAGTCCTACCCAGATCTCAGCTCCAGTTTCATTCTCTGGAAATGATCCTTCTGGACGAGGGACTCAAAGAGTGCATGCTACACAACAGAGTCAAGTTAGAATGAGCATCCAAAGAGTTCATGAGGAGACAGATTCTGGAAATGAGTGCAGATGAGGAAGACACAGCAGATGTTGAGGGCCACGTGAAGACAAAAAGGAGCCATAAACACAGCGGAGATCTAGGAAAAGAGAGACGTCGCCTGACACAGCAATCTAGCAGTTTTGAAGAAGACACTAAAAGCACTGATAGCTACAAATCAGGTGAAGCGGATGACATGATGGCCTCACAAGGTGGTCTGAGACGATTTAAAACTATTGAACTGAATAATACAAATAGCTACAATCGTGACATGGAACTCAGCACAGATCATGACCTCAGGGAGCCTGAGCTTGAGATGGAAAGCCTTACTGGGTCACCTGAAGAAAGGTCAAGGGGAGAATACTCATCAACTCTCCCTGCAACCACACCGAGTTATACCTCTGGAACTTCTCCAACCTCTGTGTCATCAATGGAAGATGACAGTGATAGCAGTCCTAGCAGACGACAAAGGCTTGAGGACGCAAAGCAGCAAAGAAAAGCAAGGCATCGATCCCATGGTCCACTATTGCCTACCATTGAGGACTCATCAGAAGAAGATGAATTGCGAGAAGAAGAGGAACTTCTGAGAGAGCAGGAGAAGATGAGAGACTTAGAGCAGCAAAGGATTCGTAGTACAGCCAGAAAAACTAAAAGGGACAAAGAGGAACTGAGGGCGCAAAGACGCAGAGAGAGGTCGAAGACACCTCCTAGTAACCTTTCACCTATTGAAGATGCATCCCCAACAGAGGAGCTCAGACAAGCTGCTGAAATGGAAGAACTCCATAGATCGTCCTGCTCAGAATACTCTCCCTCGATGGATTCAGAAGCTGAAGGATTTGAGATGGGTTCAAAGCTGTACAAGTCTGGCAGTGAATATAATCTACCTACATTTATGTCTTTGTACTCTCCAACAGAGAAAACCTCTGCTGTCTCTCCCTCTGCAGATAAATCATTAAAAAGTGCTGAAGAGGTTTATGAGGAAATGATGCGAAAAGCAGAGATGATGCAAAAGCAGCAGCAACAGGCACCAGGAAGACAAGGACAACAAAACCAGGAAAGAGTCCTTCAAACAGACAAGAAACACCATTTAGATTCTGGAACAACTTCTTTGAGTCCAGGTACAAGTCCTACCCAGATCTCAGCTCCAGTTTCATTCTCTGGAAATGATCCTTCTGGACGAGGGACTCAAAGAGTGCATGCTACACAACAGAGTCAAGTTAGAATGAGCATCCAAACCTCTAAAGGAAGCCATGTTACTGGTTCCCCACAATCTCAAGTTAGGCAGCCTCCTCCCACACAGCCTCAAGGAAGACCTGGTGTTCAGGGGAAAGTACAGGGTCAAGTGCCTGATCCTGGAGCGTCCTCCTTAACATCAAAGATGTTCTCATACTTTAAAGGCTCAAGTCCTTCCACATCCCCTTCCACTTCCCCCACACAAAGTCCAACACGTGCCCCTGCATCTTGTACAACTTCTACAGTGGCACCTACTCAGACCTCTCAGGTCCCTCATAGAGCTGGGGCACCACGACTTTCAAGACAGCAGTCCTCCCAAGATTCCCCTGTTATGGTGATTACATTGGGATCAGGAACTAGCAGTCAAACCAAACCAGTGACAGTGAATTCCTCCACCTCACCTTTATCCTCACCAACAAAAGACAGCCAACAGACAATTTATCAGACTCAACATGCAACATCAAAGTCACCCACTTCACCACAGAAATATCCAGCCCACCCATCACCTCAAAATAGCTTGCAAAGGACACAGATATCAGAACGAGTTAGTGTGGCTGTGAGCACTGCCACCTCTGCTGGTTCCCAAAGTAGTGGATCTCTTCCTGCGGGAAACATATCCTTGTGTAGAATCTCCACAGTACCTGGTACCTCAAGAGTTGTAGAGCAAAGCACAATTGCCCCAGGCAGTAATATAATGGATCTTAGAGCACCAATGAAGCCTGCTCCAATTATTATGACAGACCAGGGTATGGACCTAACATCTCTAGCTTCTGATACACGTCGATACTCACTTGATGCAGAAACACCACCAAATCGTCATACTGCTGTACAACCTCTTATAATTAATCTAAATGCACAGGCACAACCTCAGGTGTCAACAACTACACCAACAACTGTAAGTGTGACTGTGGCAGCATCCATGTTCATGTCACAGCCAAAGCAACCAGTCGTGTATGGTGATCCTTTACAAAATAGAGTCGACTATGGTCAAGGAGTTGGATCTGCAGTTTGTCTGACCCAGACCAGGCCAATTATCACAGATGCATCCATTCCAAAAATTGATGCTTGTCTGGAAAATTTAGGCATTCAACAGCAACAACTTCAGAAGCAGCAACAGAAGCTTCAGCAGCAACAAGAGCTCCTTGAGCAACAGCTCCAGCAGCATCAACAAAATGCATCTTTTGCCCGGTACAACTTAGCTAATCAAGTGCAACCAATATTGTTAAAGAAGGACTTGGTGGTAAGTCAGAACACTGGTGGAGGAACCCAAACAGCAGTTAGTTCCATTCCCAAAATATCTCCGCTACCTCCACCACCATTATCATGCTCTGCGTCTACCACCCCTACACTTGGTCATGACATATATGGTGGGATGGCTTTGGAACTAAAGAACAAGCCTGCTGTAATGAATCTCTCCACAGGGAAGCTCCAGGTAATGATGGTGCAGTTGGATGAGAATAGCACTCAGGAAGGTACAGTGACCCAGCTTATTAAAAGAGAGGAGCCGCCTCCACCAGTAGAAGTTCTAGATCTCACCGGACAGATTAAACCAGAGAATCAGTTAGCTTGTTGTGATGTTGTCTACAATTTGCCATTTGCAGGTAGTTGCTCTGGCCCTTTTGCTCAAAGAGGTAAAACAGCCCCGTCAGATCCTTCTGTAGAGCCATCCCAAGCTCCTGGGCAGCAAAGCCAAACTGGAAAAGATGGCTACCAAACAGTAAATATACAAGCATCTGCAGACGAACGCAAATCTTTTACCTTGCCTCCTCCAGGACGACTTCCACCATCAATGTCAGACAACAATTTAGCAAGTTCAAGTCTCCAATATTATCAAAGAACTGACCCTGGGGACCTAGCAGTGGATTTAAGCACCATGAAGCAGGCCTATGAAGCAGGATATCTTGGAATGGGTGCCCAATATGGATCTTACACAGATCTTCGCCATCAAGGAAGTGATTCGGCTCCACCATTACCTTTGCGAAGATATGGTTCAATGTCCAATATAAATGCAGAATATAGCTATCTTTCACGTGACCTTGGTGGTTTTCAAGAATCCAATCTGGCACAGTATAGTGCCACTACAGCTAGAGAGATTAGCAGAATGTGTGCTGCTCTTAACTCCATGGAACAGTTTGGTAGCCGTTACACCAGTAATCCTGAGCTTCTGCAGTATGGTGCTGGGAGAGCAGGCCCCACAGGAAGACTTAACCTTCAACAAGGCCTAGCATCTATTAGAGGCAATCTGTTGTATGGTCCTGATGGCAGACCAACAGTACATGGTCAAACACTTACAAATTTAATCAATGCTAGACAAGCTAGCCTAAGGTCTTTGTATCCCCCTGCTGTAAGGACAGCTGATGGCATGATATATTCTACTATCAACACCCCAATAGCCTCCACCCTGCCAATCACCACCCAGCCTGCCCCTGTTCTCAATCCTATGTTAAGAGGAGTATATGGATCTTACTCTTCAGCCAATGTAACTGCTGTACCTCTGGCTAGCCTCACCAGGTTGCCTCAAGTCACCCCAAGAATGCCTCTTAATGCCCAAGGACCTTACAGGTATCCACCTCCAAATCGATTTTCAGTAACACCACCAGATACTTCATCGGGAAGTGTGCCACCTTCTAGTACCTCCCAGGAATCTCCAGTTTACCTGGGAAAGCCTACAGCACCTTGTAGTATGTCAACAACTGCATCACCTAAAACTGGTCAACCTGTTTCAAATTTGGGTATGCAAAGCATACAGTCAGCACATACTAGTACAGTGCCAGTTCAGTCGGTTGGAAATGAACAGGTTCCCTTGGCTCATATTTCAG
Source organism: Sinocyclocheilus rhinocerous (assembly GCF_001515625.1). Classification (NCBI taxonomy): domain Eukaryota; kingdom Metazoa; phylum Chordata; class Actinopteri; order Cypriniformes; family Cyprinidae; genus Sinocyclocheilus; species Sinocyclocheilus rhinocerous. Next base: position 1,528,505 of record NW_015639507.1, read on the forward strand.
TAGAAGGTACTAAAACACAACTCCCAATACAGCCCCAAACTCAACCACAGTCATTGGTCAAAGGTCAGGAAAAAAGCCAAACTCAAAGCCAGCCACAGACACAATCTCAAATATTAAAAATGCCTCAAAAACAAACCCAGGCAATTACCAGAGTTTTTCGAGATGCATCTGCCAGTACCACTATAACCACATCTGCTAATATTGAGAAGGAAAAAGAAGAGGAACGATTGCGACTACAACAGGAGCAGCTCTTGCAACTAGAGCGAGAACGCGTTGAGTTGGAGAAATTGCGTCAGCTACGTCTACAAGAGGAGTTGGAGAGGGACCGCATGGAGCTCCAGAAGCACAGAGAGAAAGAACATCTGCTCATGCACAGGGAGATTCAAGAGCTACAAACCATCAAGCAGCAGGTTCTTCAGCAGCAACAGGCTGAGAGGGAAACCCAGCTTGTGATGCAAAGAGAGCAGCTGGCACAGCAAAGGATGCAGCTAGACCACATTCAGTCACTGCAACAGCAACTCCAGCAGCAGCTTGAAGAACAAAAAAGGCAGAAAACAGCGGCCATTGAATCAGCAGCGGCAGCAGCTGCAGCAGAGGCAGCGGCTGCTTCAGCAGCAGCTACAACAGCGCAAGGTGCCATTCAAGGTGTAATGGTTGGTGGAACTACACCTCAAACCATCTCAATTATCTACGATCAGAGTGGTAGAATTATTCCACAAGAGGGCCAGAGTGTGCAGATCTTGCCATGTGCCGATGGGCAGGTGGTCCAGGCAGTGGTGTCCACTAGGCCTTTGCCCAGCTCTTCTTCAGAGATGTCCCTTAAAAATAGTGAAGATCATGGAGATGGTTGGATTATGAAGAAACAAAACTCTATGCCCCGTTTGAGGAATGGATCAGAGGATGAGTCAGTCAAGAGAATTGCAGATTGCAGTGTCCAAACAGATGATGAAGACACAGAGGATAAACTCATGTCTCGTCGTCGCAGAACTAGACGTATAGCTGACTGCAGCGTTCAGACAGATGAAGAAGACCAGGGTGAGTGGGACAGTCAGCCAATACGCCGCAGACGTTCAAGATATTCCAAGCACTCTGAACCAACTGCAGAGACTAAGAGTGATGCATCTAAATCTAGCATTGCCATTCAGACCACCAATGACTCTTCATGTCAGACTGAGTCAGACCAGCTGGGTAGAATCTCTCCAGCCATTCACATTACCATGGCTGAAACATCAAAGGTTGAACTCCTTCACTACATATCTGCTCCAGAAAGGACCCATAAGGGAGAGAGTTTAGCCTGTCAAACTGATCCAGAGGCACAATCCCAAGGAGTGGTTGCTCCTCAGCTCAGTGTTCCCACTACTGTAAGCCCCTATTCCACTAGTCTGCAATTAGTTGGTGCTATGCAAACCAAGTTTGAAAGGAGAAAGCCAGACCCATTAGATATTGGATATCAGCAAGCTCAGCAGCAAAATGAATCTCCTTCCCGTCAACCTCCCAAATCTCCACAAGTGCTGTACTCTCCAGTGTCTCCGTTGTCCCCCCATCGTATGTTGGAGACTACCTTTGCTTCCAGTGAGAAACTTAACAAGGCACATGTGACACCCCAACAAAAAGCCTTCACTGCAGAGTCACCACAAAGGCATCAAACTATTCCGAGGCCCATAAAGAGCGTTCAGCGGTCCATGTCAGATCCTAAGCCTCTCAGTCCAACATCAGAGGACAAGGCCAAATTCTCCTTATACCAAAGTCAAAACAGCCCAGCGAGTCAGGTATGGAACCATTTCATTGTTACTTGCAAAAATGTATTTATTATACAGTTTTCTGTTGTTTACTACAAAACTACAGCTTGTAAATATTAATTTCAGACAATTAATTCAATTCCCATTCTTACCATTTATACACAGGGATGTATAATAGTAGACTTTAATACTTCTGGTAAACAATTGTTTTGTTTTAATAAGGTCTAGGTTGGACAACACCAAACCTATCTGTTCACATAATAAGAAATATAAATAAATCAAGTATTATAAAATAAAAATAGTTATTTAGTTATAGTATAGTTATGTATTTTTCATTTGCCATTTATTCCCTACTCTCTTTACCTTATATTTAAACACACACACACACACACACACACACACAGAAAAACTGCTATATCTGGCAAAGTCTCAGAAATGCTAGAGGGTGGCACAAAGTGTAGGCATACTGGGTCAGCCCTGCTGTCTTCCGGCTTGTCAGCAGCTGGTCAGAGAGGTCTGAGTCTTACATTCTCAGTTTGATTCCTGTCTAAGGAATGCTCAGGCTTGTGCATTCAAAGAACGGCACACCTGCTAAAAGGAAGCTATTTCCTCTGTCACTTCATCCAATGTGCGTTTTAACTGAATTTGTTTCATGGATTATACATTACTACTCTACTACTCTACATTACTGAAGGTATGCAGATGTTGTTTGTTTGTTATATGGCGGTTTAATATTTATTTCTTGTTAACTGAAAATTAATCTTGTATTAACAATAAAATATTAGGTACACCAAAATTATTACAGTTAAATAGGATTGTAGCCAGTTTTATCCATGTTATATATATTGCCTGATTGATTCTGAAACCACTAGTCATTTATAGAATATAGTGTCATGAATATATTTATAATTGGTTGACTTAAAATAAATGTTTAGGCTTTGTGTGTGCTTGCAATATGTTATAAGGTAATGTTTTGATTTTTGGTTTGGTTGGTTTTCCGAATCTCAAGTGCATTGTATGCCCCAAAATTCCTCTGAGGGATATTTGAAACATGAAAGAGATAAATACTGTAATATAGAGTTGATACACTGTGATACAACTGTGTCTGTATTCAGTATGTGTAAAATTTAACCGTTTTACCTAATTTGGCATGCAAACTGTTATTCCATTTGCTTTTTAAAGTATTAAGGAAAATGGTAGTACAATTTTCTCTGCTGTCATTTTAATCAATCTCTAAAATCTCTGCTCTCAGATGTCTGCCTTGCAGCAGCACAACGCAATGATGAGAAAGGTGAAGAGAACTCTCCCCAGTCCCCCTCCAGATGAGACACCTGTACCGATTGTAACACCAGCAATTCCCCATATATACAGTTCTCCCGGAACATCCCAGAGGGTTTTGCCACGTTCTGTACAGGGTGCAATGAAGGCAGGTTTGCTGAGTGAACTGAAAGCTGTAGAGCAAGAATCCACCAAATTACGTAAACAACAGGCAGAGTTAGAGGAAGAGGAGAAGGAGATTGATGCTAAGTTGCGATGCTTGGAACTAGGCATTACTCAGCGCAAGGAAACCAGGGTTAAAGAGAGAGAGAGGCGAGAGTGGGCATACCTGCGATACATAGGGGATGCACGTGACTACATGTCAGACAGTGAGCTGAATAATTTGCGACTAGCTGGGGTAGCACCAGGCACCTATGAAGAAAATGGAATGTTGTCACGTCCAAGTACAGCACCTCTTAACCAGTTTACTTCTGATTTGAATGCATCTCAGTATCCTCCTACCTCATCATATGTTCCATATCAATATCCACAGGCCCAGCCCACACCCACACAACCACCCACTGTAGCCTATCAGCAGATTGGGTTTCAGACAACACCATACCCAACCTCCTCACAGCCCCAGCCTGGAACCTTCCAGCCTCATCCTCCTCAGCCTTCAACCTATCAGACCCCGGGGCCATACCAGACTCATAGCTACGGTCAGCCTTCTTATGAATCTGATCTTGGTTTGCAGCAGCCCAGCCACCAGGGATTCCAGCAACCCACTGCACCTTTACCAGGGCAGACCCTACCTTATCCTGCACAGAGCATGTCCTTCCAACCCCAAGCAGACATGCTTTCTGCCCATCAAAGGCCAAGGCAAACCTCGCTTGCTGATCTTGAACAAAAGCTACCAACAAACTATGAAGTTATCAGTAATCCTTCAGTTCCAATAGCAACTTTAGCTCAAGAAACTGGATTCAGTGGTGTCTATTCCTCGCCACTGAACAATGCTTATGGTCAGTATCGCCCCTCTGACCAACCTCTGACCGAACGCATACCAAGTCCATCATCTGGATATGTAACGGATAGTGTCTATGCCACAAATCTAGAACAAAATATTCCCAGAAATTATGTCATGATCGATGATATCAGTGAACTTACAAAAGAAAATATGGGGTCCTCCGACATGTCACGGGTAGGTTATGTAAGTGAGAATGGCCCACGTGGACCAACTTATGGCGATGGCTCTGAGAATTTATATGGAAGAGCTTCAAATACCTATCAAAGTGCAGTAGACAGCCATGTACATTCAAGTACCGCTGTAACTGGTGGTACAGGTTATTATTATGATGACTATAAGCATTCTTCCCGTAGTAGTGGGGGAATGGGCAGCCAGAAACACTCGTCCAAAAATTTGGCACCTGCTGTTTCATCAAAACGTAGCAAACATAGGAAGCAAGGCATGGAACACAAGATCTCCAAGTTCTCTCCAATTGAAGAAGCTCGAGATGTAGAGTCTGATCTAGCCTCCTACACCATGACAACATCAACAGGTGGTAGTTGCACTGTGGTGTCCAGGACTGGCGTGAAAAAGAGCTATGATCAACAGAAGTACTACGGGTCAAGAGAAACATTGGAAGAGGATGACCGTCTTTATGGATCCGGACGATCAAGGTCCACAGGTTATGGCATGGATAAAATTTCCTCCAGAGATTCAAGTGGCTACCGAAGTAAGTCTTATGAGAGGGATGCCATGGAACGATCACAGAGGGGCACCCATGGTCGTAGTGGCCGTCCTTCTATGCGTACGCAGAATTCAGAGGAAGAGAGCCCTCTGAGTCCCGTTGGAAAGCCCATGGGAATTGGTCGTGGCTCTGTGCCAGATCCCCATGATGTACGAAATCAGTATGGCTCCAGTCATTCCTTACCAGATGTACAGGACCACCATATAAAGGATATGCCTAAGAGTCATGTATATAAGCCAGATGACCCTTACCTTGCTGATGACATGCACTGTGCTGTTTCAGACAGTGAAGGTAACTGGTGCTGAATTTAAAAACTGCCTGTTAAAATGCATCCAACAATTAAAAGCGTGCATGCCAATGATCTTGCCTTGAAGGCAAAGATAATGAAAGTTTGGACTACTGTTGTACTTGTTAATGAATGCTGTCATCAGTGCATGAAACCATATATGCCTTTTTGCATGAACTACATGGTGTTATCTGTTATCTGTTTTAGAGTGTGATTCAAATGTTGGTACATTCTGTCTTTTGGTTATTCTTGTTGATGGGTGTTTTTGTTGGCTTCCCTTTCTTTTTTCTTTGGTTATTTTCTTTGGGATTTGAGCGTTGCGTGGCTTCAGTGTGTTTATATCCTGTTCTTTGCCATTGACACTTCCTACTGTACGAAGTATTGACTTTCTCCCTTCATTTCCCAAAAAGCCTATCATTTGGGTCAGGAGGAAACAGACTGGTTTGAAAAACCACGTGAACCTCGGTCAGATCGCTCTAGACACCATGGGAGTGGAAGTCACTCATCCTCTAGCAGGAGGAGCAATGTAAAGCACACTAACCATGATTATGATGAGCCTCCTGAAGAAGACCTGTGGCCTCAAGATGAGTATGGACATCAACAACATTCCTCTTCCACCTCATCTCGGGAACACCGTCACCATGGCAGTAGTTCAGGAAGACACTCTTCTTCCCGTCATTCATCAGATGATCCCAGGTCCTCTCGTTCTTCACGATCACATCCAAAAGATCCTTCCACCCGATCAGACGGCCGTGCCACCTCATCCTCCACACAGAAAAGATCCTCCGATCCACGATCTGCCAGCCACCGAGACTCAGGAGACTACTCCCGTGATCCACCAAGCCACCACCATGGCTCAAGTGGACAACGGGGGCAGAGGCAACCAAGCTCATCAAGGAGGCAGGAGCCCTCTTCAGGTTCCAGGCCACAGCAGGGTCTTGGAGAGCAGCAGCCACAGTCGCAACAAGGACAGCAGCGATCTACAGCAGGCCAGCAAGTGTCTGCCAAGCAGACAGGGTCTCAGCCACCTGTGACAGGGCAGCAAGGACAACAACAATTGGGACAAACAACCCGTACACAGCAGCAGCCACCACAGCAACCCGGGCAACAGCCATTGACCACAATGGGAGCAACTCAGCCCACAACCACAGCTGTTAGCATGGGAACAGGTACAACTCAGCAGCAATCTAAGCCAGGTCAGGCTCCAGCACAGGCAAGACAACAGCCAGGAGGACCACCCACTGCCCAGCCAGCTGCTGCTATGGTGAGTTTTCATAAATCTCTTGGTGCCTTACCATTTATGCTATTTTTAATCTGCTCCTTCAGGTATAGTTTACATTTAATCCTTTCACATTTGGTTATAAGAGCCATGTATGTGATTGCCTTTCAAAGCATGATTGACAAATACATTTTTTAAATTAGTTTACAGTATCTTTTAACATTGCCCCTTCATGCCCTTTGATTGACTATACAGGCAAAACCTGACACAGCTGCGCCTGCTCCTGCTCCTGCTCCTGCTCCTGCTCCAACTCCTGCAGTTGCTATTGGATCAAAAGCTGCACCACAGGCTGCAAAAATACCCCAGATTCCTGCCACAGGAATTGGTAAGTGGAAATAACTCTGCTAATTCAGAGTAATTAGTATACTTTTGTTTTTAGCAAAATAGGGAACATTCATTACTTGTGTATGATCTAAGCACAAGATCATTTGTTCTTTGCCTTTCAGGTTCAAAGGCAGCACCCCGACCAGGGGGTATAGGCAGTGCTGCACAGCAGCCTGCTGAAGGGGAAAATGTTCTTACAAAGATCCTGCAGGGAGGAGCAGCAGAACAAGCTGGAAAAATAGGAGATGGTATGGATTTTTGAAACATAAGCAATCAAAAATTTGCCAACAGAGACAGATGTTATGGAGAATATGTGACGTGTCTTGACTGAGCATAGTAATTAGTTGCCATTTAGCAGATGCCTTTCTCCACAAAAGCTTGCACTACAGTAATTTTAGGGATAGCACCCAAGGGTACCTTGGGTTTAAGTGCAACATTTTGGAGGCCTAAGCAGGACTGTGATCTCAGAAATTCTCTGATTCCTGAGTTACTCCTACTTAGGATTTAATCTATAGCCTTTGTTTTTGCAGCCCAGATCTTTTAAGATATGCCACCAGTGACCTTAATTATGGTTTTGCTTTGATTATCTTTCATACAGCTGTATCTGCTCTCGGGAAGAAGTTTACTTCATTTTGGTGATCAGCTGATAGGAAGGTGAGAAAACACTTTATGCATCGACCTTCTGAAAAGACCAGCATGAATTTGTTCCAGTGTGATTTATGATAACTAGTGCTGGATTGGTTGCCATGTTCACCAACATTTTAAAAGTTTAAAAGCTTGCTGTGGAAAACAGCACCCAAAACACAACATATGTTGGTGTACAGACTCCAGACATACTTGACTGATGGAGCAGGATTGACACATTTCTTGCATTAGCTTTTAAATGATTAGTGTTTGTAACTTTTTACTGTTACCTGTATAAACTTTCTTTTCTGTTCCTCAGGCATTTCTAGTTGGGGTGACATGGGGTTAGAACTGGAAAAACCTATGAATCTGTTTCTGCCATTTAACATCTCTAGCTGAGGGCGGGGTACACCTGAGTAAACTGGTGAGTATTTTATTCTAACTCACTTTACTTTAGATCTCAAAACTAAAAATTAAAAATTCTAACCCAAGCTATTTAAATCCCAAATGGTGACAAATTACCATTTTAACTTGGCTGTCAGTGTACAGTTTCATTGCATTGTGGAAGATAAAACCAACTGATGCTTTTACAAATGTGCAATTTGCAAATACATTGACTACAGCTGGAAAAAAATAGAGGCTTTGACTAGCTATTTAAAGGGGTCATATGACATTGCTAAAAAGAACATTATGTTGTGTATTTGGTGTAATGCAATGTGTTTATGCGGTTTAAGGTTAAAAAACACATTATTTTCCACATAATGTACATTATTGTTGCTCCTCAATGCCCCGCCTTTCTGAAATGCATCGATTTTTACAAAGCTCATCGTTCTGAAAAGCGAGGTGTACGCTGATTGGCCAGCTATCCAGTGCATTGTGATTGGCCAAATGTTTGCACGTTTGGTTTCTGCTATTTTTCACCAAAGTACTGTAATATTACATATTTTGCTGATGTTTGAAAGGCTGCTTTGCAAAGCACGCTCTAGAAGGGTTGCCATGTCCACTTATTATAAGCAATGTTGTTTAGGCTTGGCTCATAAAGTGTTCCAGTTTATGCCGTCAATAAAGTAGGCCGGTGCATGTCGCAATATATTGTTTTGAGGTTTATTTCCAAGATAAAGTGTTAGAATTTAAGTTTATTATGGGCTTGTTCTTAGTTGTTGTTTTTTCTAGCAAGATCTGGCAACTGTAATAAGTCACGACATACCTTGTTCCCTGTGATCTATTGCATACAAAAGAGAGAGACAACTCTTATACACATTTAAATACGTCAGTTGTTCAGTTTGATTCCACACTGCATAGAATTTTTGTAAATGCGGTTATCAATACCTGAATTTTTCGGGAATTAATTCGGTTGTAGAATGCTTTTGTCACTCCCTTAAATTATCTGTGTGTGTGTACAGAACAGGATTAAGCACTAAAATGTAAATTGTCAACCAAATTTAGCTGCAGTGTGTATTACAGGACTATTGTGCGACTTGCTCAATACTAATGTCAAAGGTTAGAGCTCAGATTAGCTGACCCTGATCTGAGGCCATTCTGATCTAACTTTTCGCTCTTCAGCATGGGTGAATTGGCTCAGTCAAAGTGAGCTATAATTAGCAGGCAGATGAGTGGGCTTGGATTAGCATTAGCATTCGGGCAAAGCTCAGTCATCTTTGTGCCGAAAATATTCTGATGAGTCACATTAATCAAGACTCAATCAAAATTGCACAATATCGTACCACAGAATTGCAAGAATTGTACCAGAAATTAAACTGAAACAGTAATGATAAAGTAAAGAAAAAACTGTACAGTGATTAGCATTGCATTTAGCAACTGTACAACAGTGAAACATGGTTGTGTAGAAAATTCGAATAAAATCTCATGTCTTGTTGTACCTCTTATTCTCTGCTGAACATAGCCAATGAGACCATTAGCTTATTTAATTAATTTTCTGTAGTCACTATATTTCTCCCATTCCTTAATCTATCTGTGGTCTGTCTCCTCCTCCTTGTATTGTATCATGGTGACTGTTGTGGTCTTTTACTGTCAGTGGGTGTGCTGCATGTGTAGATCCAGAGAAAGGATCTGGGATAAAACAGGTTGAGGTTCTCCTTAAATCATGGCTAATCCGATTCAACTCTCAGTTTACTACCCAATCCAAATCCTGCTCATGCAGTCACAGTGAAAGCTGTGGGTGTGTCATTCCAGTCACAATACCTACATTAAAAAGAACTCCTTATGCATCTCTAAAAGTTCTAGAATTGTTTCTGCTAGTTACAGCTCTCATTTTGAGTAGTGCGTGTGAATTCAGCAATCTTGCTGAATAGCATGCTATTCATTAGTCAGATTTTCCAACTTCTTTGCTGTAATTTATGCAATTTGTACAAATTTATAGTGAAAATGTAGTATTTGTTCACAACCCTTTTCATGAAGCCCACAGATTTTGAATATGCCTGATTTCTAAAAGTTCTAGAATTGTTTCTGCTAGTTACAGCTCTCATCTTGCTCAATCTTGCTGAATAGCATGCTATTCATTAGTCAGATTTTCCAACTTCTTTGCTGTAATTTATGCAATTTGTACAAATTTATAGTGAAAATGTAGTATTTGTTCACAACCCTTTTCATGAAGCCCACAGATTTTGAATATGCCTGATTCTGGTACTTAGACTTTTTCTGGTGTGAGAAATTCGGCCTCTTCTGCTCTCTAGTGGCTAAGAAGAGTAGTGCATTGTATGTCCTTCAACAATGGAAGTAAACTGGGCCAGTGTTTTGAAGGTTTAAAACTGAACATTACTCTAATACCACATATTTGACCAACTCTGCACTCTTATTATGCTGTGAAAATACCAAATATTGTAATATGTTTTTTTTTCATCTCTTCTCCAGATGTATCATCCAACCTTGAACTTTCAATGAAAACATTAAGACAGAATTCACAGGCACGGTTTATCCAATGATATCTACATAACCAACCAAAAATGGAGGCTAAATCTCTCTTCCAAAGTGTTTCCATAATTGCTGTTGAAGCAATTACAATTCCCAAAATGCCAAACTGCCTGTTCTGTTTGAGGTTTTTCTAGACAGTTATGTCTTCCCTTATAAGACATAATCTGTGCTCAGGTGACCCTCCCTCTTCCAAAAACAGCATGAAGATGTCAGGCAGCTGCAGTTCTTAGCTTTTTGCAGTCCGAATGAAGACTTCTATGCCCAGACTCGAAGAGACCGTAGCAGTGAAGGAGAACGACTACCTTACAAAGGCTTCAAACAAACTCTGTTTAAAAAAAACGTATGCTCGATTTCTAAGATCTTGACATTCCAATATGGCGATGATTGACCCTCTCTATGAATGTTTTTGTTTCTTCCTTAACCTTTTTGTCACGTGTGTAATGAATGCAAATGTGTAAACCGTGGACATGGAATGCACGCACAAAAATATATATGTATACATATATGAGATATATATGAATCCATATCTAGACATCTTTTCAGAGTCTCAAAGGGTGAAGCCATGTGCACCTTGTGTAAAATGCTGGCTATTTAACGTAAAACTATAGGTCAAGTGCAGAGGTCAGTAATGTCAGAATGTTAGCATAGTCTTGTCCGTCTTTTATCAACCATTAAGCCACCGCTACCCTATCCGGAATTCCCTAAGTTTCTGTACTTTTTTTTTGTTTTTTTGCATTAGTTGATCAGTTTTGCCTAATTTTCTTTTAAATTAAGAGCCTTACTAATTTTTTTTACTTGTATACCTCACATATATATATTTTTTTTTTTAAGTTCCATATCATCCTTACTTGATTTATTTTGCACAACTGTATACTGCTGAACATGTACATATCTCTTGTTAACACTCTGCTAATGTAAGATATTGATTTTTTTTGTATTTATGGATTTATATTTCTGGTATTTATTTGTTTAATGTTTGCTATTATTATTATGTAAACATTTTTTCTCGTCATTATCGATAATCTAAACTGTTTATATATATATATATATATATATATATATATATAGTTGTTTTTTTTCTCCCTGAAGCAATAGCATGCTAATCGTATAGAGCACAATTTTTGCTCATCACAAAAAGTTCCTCATCACAAATCTGATTGTCGTACATAGACAGGTAAAATAAGTTTCTACAAACCCCAACAAACTACAGCTTCACCGCATCCAAATGTTCCCAAAAACACATTTACCGGTATGTAGATCCACCTAGGAAAAGGTTTTGAACCAATTTCAAAAGTTCTATGCAATAATCCATGTAAAACCATTCCCACTGCAACATCCCTCACTGCGTTACGATGGGTTCAAATACGACTATGGACATGTTTGTATTTACCTTGTATGTATGAAAATATCAAAGTACTTTTTTTTTTTATTTTAGTGGCATGTTTATGAAAGCCCTCGTCTTCCCTAGTTTTCAGGGAATCTGTTGCCAAAGGGTTAACGGTTTTGGACATCCACCATTTCTGTTGCTTGCAGCATGATTCTGCTCAGCTCTCTTTGGCTCCTTGTAGTGCTGTTATTCGGTCTTCATGTCTGCAGTTTGTCATCAGGTGATAAGTCGGGCACACAGCTTATGCACTCGTTATTTCGCCTCCTCCAACAGGAAATGTTGTTTTACATCCGTGTTCGTTTGCGAATGTTATTGTGTCTACATTGAATTCAAATCAAGTTCACAGACAGGTCTTTGTGCATTGTATACCTGCAATGCTTGAGAAAACAGACAGATGGAAAACAAAGAGTATTATTACGATAATAGAAAATAACGAGATCTTAAACACACATGCACATGTACATTTGATGATGTCTTCACAGTCAAAACTATGCTTTGGAGAAGATTCAAGTAAGCAAGCTAAGTCGTGAACGAGATCACTGTACAGTATGTAGCATGAATTCATCTCCATGCCATTTATATGAAAATCAGGGCATGCACGTTAAAGCACAAACTGTCCATCACCATTTGAGTTCGGTAGGACGTCACTCGTTTGAATGGGTCACGAGGTGCGTTGATTAGGCGATTGAGGCAAATCTTTTCCTTTTTGATACTGGAATGCTGTTTAGGCAAACACGACTCTATACTGAAGAATAATAACTCTTCTACATCACTGTTACCATGGAGATATACAATAACAAGTGCATGAGCCAAAGTTGCCATCACAAAAGCCGGCCACAGTGATAGATAGAAACACGCAAACACAGACATATCCACACAAACAGGCATGTGTGCACACACACACACACACAGTTATACACACACAGACTATGTGTCGCTGTAAATACTGACTTTGGTTATTTTGTACAGTGTTTAAATATCATGAGTAAAATGATGGCCGTCTTGTGCAACTTCACGCCGGCCTTGCTGCCAACCTTTTGTGCTTTTGTGTATAAAAGAATAATGATGATTGTTGTTATTATTATGAGAAAAATATCATAGTATATGTTGCTGGATCTCAATGACTGTTGACTACAGTGGGAAAAACCCCCCCGAAAAACTTACAACCTGAAAATATTTGGTCTGTGTAGGGATTCTATACATATTGTGTTTATTAAATATAAATACAATGAAAAATATGTAAGTGGCTTCCATCATGACCATGCCAGAAAAGCGGGTTCAGAGTGAATTAGCAGATGTATTATAAATTTAATCAGGAATCGGAGAAGACAACACGAAAAAAGACAAAACTTCAGAAAAATGCTCTCACAAATGAAAATTCACTCACTGTTGTAAGTGCAATGGGCTAAATGTGAGTCCAGTATTCATTGTGCAATATTGTGTTCTTTTCAATGTATTCCTGTTAAAAAGATACATTTTGGTGCATCATGTCATGTAATGTGATTATGAAAATAATGAACCTGCAATTTGTTTCCAGAATGGAGAAGAATAAAGATAAAAGATTAAAATAACTTTTTCTCGTGTACTGGTACATTTCGTTCCTTTCATTAGAGAGAAAAGGTATGTCAACCTCTTTCTTATCCTAAGCAATTTTATTTTTAGTGTCATTTGTAAGCATTACTAATACTATTGCTCTTAGGGTTAAAGGAATAGTTCACCCAAAAAAAATTAGCTGACCCTCAGGCCACCCAATGTAGATGAGTTTGTTTCTTCATCAGAACACATTTGGAGGAATTTAGCATTACATCACTTGCTCACCAATGGATCCTCTGCAGTGAATGGGTGCCGTCAGAATGAGAGTCCAAACAGCAGTTAAAATGATCACAGTAATCCAAACGACTCCAGTCTGTCAGTTAATGTCTTGTGAAGTGCAAAAGCCGTGTTTGTAAGAAACAAATCCATCAAGGCATTTTTCACTTCAAACCGTTGCTTCCAGCTAAAATACAAGTCTATCTATATACAGTAGTATTTCTTTAAGTCTTTTTATCTGAATCAGGATTGAAAATGCACAGATCAAGCTCCATTTACAAGTGAAACCCGTTCTAAACAAATATGTCAGTAGATTTTGATGTGAGCGGATGACAGGGGATGGACTTTTTCATTGGACGAAGCATTATCATGGATTAGGGATTTGTATTTTGTCCAGAAGCAAGTTAAAATGCCTTAATGATGGAGTTGTTTTTTCAAAACATGCATCTTTTGCTTCACAAGACATTAATTGATGGACTGGAGTGCATGGTGTGGATTACTTGTGGATTATTGTGATGTTTTTATCGGCTGTTTGGACTCTCATTCTCGCGGCACCCATTCACTGCAGTGTATCCATTGGTGAGCAAGTGATGTAATGCTAAATTTCTCCAAATCTGTTCCCATGACGAAACAAACTCATCTTTGATGAACTGAGGGTAAATTTTCAGGAAATGTTCATTTTATTTTTGGGTGAACTATTCCTTTAAGAATGTGTTTAAATGCCTAACCCTAAGTATCACACTGTGGTTGTGTAATTCCGCTCACACCATTTGTGCTACAGATATGAATGACCTCAAATCATGTGGAATTTTTCTTTATTTTCTTGATTCAGTATCAGTAGATCTGATTCCACACTGCAACTTATTCTGGCCTGATCACTTCTGGAAGACATAAAAAGCAATTGATAACAGTTTTTTTTATTTATTAAATTTTTTTTTTTTTTTTTTTTTTTTTTTACGTGCCGTATATGGGTTATCTTAAATGGAATAAATGGAAAATGCATTTCAGTAAGCCCCGCTCACATTTTCTAAAGAAAATGTAAAAATATTGTTTACTTATGAAATTTAGAAAATAAATAGTATTAAATTCTCAAAATTCGCTGATTGAATTGCAACGCTGCAATTTTTGACACCACCTCTTGGTGTCATCAGAGGACCATTGCCTCAACGTGAGCTAAGAAACGACAGATATGAAAATATGATAGAAATTAAATATATTTTGTGGGAAGACAAAACTAGATTTTTCAAAAAGGCGGAAATTTGCAATCTCTCTTCTGCTATACAGAGGTTTTACAACAATTTTCATCCTCGAACAGAATAATATTCTGTGCAAATAGAAACTGTATATCTTTGTATAAACAACATTTGTTCTCCAACGGGATGAAGTGATCAACTAAAACGAGTGTGAAGTGTGTTGTAAGAGCTCGAGCCTCGACTTGCCTTCTGTTAACTCATGACGTGTGTTTGTGTAACTATGTGTTTTCTTGTCCACCCACTGTCACACACGCTCACCGTCAACATCCGCTAAATCCCTCTGCGCCAGGAAGGCTTGTCTCGTGTAAAAGCACTGTGATGATGAGACATTACTCACACCACCGAGGGACTAACAGAGCTGGTTGGTAAGGTTGAGTCATGCAAAGGCTAATCAAGTAATTTGCTGTAAACTTCACAGGTCACGTTGAAATTAACATTAATCTATTAAGAAACCGAGTTAAAACTGCTGAAAGTGACAACAGATGGTATTGCATTGTTATTCACACCTTATAATTTTTTTTCCTCAAGATCATTATGAACATTATATGGACTTAATGTCTTATTATGTTTCCATATATTTATCAGTACAAAATGATCTTGCTCTCTTTATAATATATCGGTACTCTTCTTTCTTTAATAGTCCAGAGCATAGTAAAGACAGAGCTCTGACAGTCTCTCCACCCTTAAGCCTCACGTCTAGAGCGAGAGCTCAAGGGGAAGTCTGTGACAGTCAGCCAATCGGAGGCATCAAAGCCAATTACAGCAGGGGTCACATGATCACAGTTGGCTGCATATGATTGGCATGGCCGCAGACGGCGAGTAGCTCATCCGTCAACTTCATGCAAACTTCTTAGATGTGACCTTCACATAATTCATAATGAGAACAGCACTTATAACCAAATTCACTTTTAACCTTTTAGTGGTTTAAAATTTCAAGAAAAGTGTATAAAAGGATTAAATATAAGATC
>NW_015639507.1:1545123-1564282 GCF_001515625.1 Sinocyclocheilus rhinocerous
TTGGTGTAAAAAATCACCAGGGACACCTTAATTGCTAGATAGTTTTTTATTTTTTATTAAAGTTAGCAATGCATTCATTCAAGTCTAATAAAAACTCCTTGTCGCTCTTACCAAGCATGTCATTAAAAACACAAGGGCCAGATTTACTAACAGCTTGCACCAGCGCAATCCCTCATTGGCGTTAAAAAACTACCATCAGGATTTACTAAAGGCACGCAGTGAAACATTTGCAATGCATTTAAATGAATCATGTAAGGTGATTTATTAAGGTTTGTGATAAAGTCAGAATTACAAGATATAAAATTCCGACTTCCTTGCAATTCTGACTGATCTCACATTTTTTAAATGATAAAAAGTGACTTTTTATCTCACAATTCTGACTTTTGTTCTCAGAATTGCGAGTTTATATCTTCAGACAAAAAAGTCTGAATTGTGAGATATAACTCAGAATTGTGAGATAAAAAGTTGCACGTTTAATTTTTTATCCCATGGCAAAAGCAATTTTTCATACATTTCACCCCCAAATCCTTTTTGTCTTAACTGTTATGAAAATACAAAGCATTTTTTTAATGTTGCAAAAACATGAAAGGCATGTTTTTTTTTTTATCTTACAATGCCACTCTTAATGTGTGCATGTGTATGTTTCATTATTCCCGTGCACAGACACAGATACAAAGCTCAGAGTGTAATAATATGCATGCGGATTTTAAGGATCCAGATGGCAGAGTTCATCTTCTATCCAGTTATATAGGGCAGATAGATTTAGAGAATTTCAATCTAGCTCACACATTTGTCAATCATTTATCATAAGCCAGACCTATCTCTCCTCCATTCCTGGTTAAATTAAAACAGTTTATGTAAGGATGCTATATTATTTAAGAAACAAAGCAAACTGGCATTTTCCTCTGTATAATTACACAATTATTTCAGCTTGGCATGCAACATATTAGCGTTTTTGCATGTAGCTGCCTATTTGCCATTTTCTTGTTTTAGGTATATTAGAAGGCTGGCATATAGACAGAGAGACTGAATTAGATTTGTGTTTTGATCCAGTGAATCTCTAATTTAAGTGAATTTTTCAGCTCTCCAGCAGCTAGCAGAGATTACTGGGTGTTGGTGCAGTTGTGATGAAACGAATTGCAGTCAAGGATGGCTCATGTCAGAGATGCTGTGTAAAATGCACCTGACACAAACATTGACAGAATTTCCAACCTAACATATGTGATTGAACCAAAATACATATTTTTGTTCTTATGACGTTGAGAGTATATGTTGACGTGTGTTGAAAGGCTGTGTTGTGCTCTACTGTGCTTTTTATATATTTATTGCTTCTTGCTTTTCAAAATTAGTGTTTTATTCTGATTTCAAAAATAGGGATCAACATGATTTTTCTAGCGGTAAAAATGTGTTAATGTTGATCCAGCATAAGTTCAAAGCTTATTATGAGACACTTTTCACATGTAGGGTACATCTCAGAATCACACTATATATATATATATATATATATATATATAAAAAATATTTTATCTCCTAAAACTAGAGGGAAAAAAATAGTTGTAGGGGAACAGAAAGGTTAATACTAATATTACTAATTATAAAATTAGTTTAAAAAGTAATTATACAATTAATATAATAATTATTAAATGTGTGTGTGTGTGTGTGTATAGTCATACCTTAACTAGTCACAACTTGTTTAACCCTTATGGTAATTCTATCTTTATAAGTGTACAGAAACATATGAACATACACGTTGTGTGTGCGCATTGTATTGTGTAGGTATATAAAGAATCATTTAAGCATTGTTGTGTGTGTATATAGCCTGTAGATACATACATACGTTTATATGTGTGTACACTAACACACACACACACTCTCTCACACACACACACACACACACACACACACACAGTCTTCATAACTTAACGTTGTTTTAACCCTTGTGTTAATTCAATATTTACAGGCGAAGAAGTGACAATGCAGTGCAATACAACATAGGCTACATGCATGAAAACGCCTCATGTGGTCGACGCCTGTCACTATTATGCGCTGGCCCTTTAAATCTGACGCTCATTTATGCGTTCGGGGGCGGGGGTTGTGTTCGTGTGTCCAATCAGAGAGCGGAATGCTGATACTGGAGTGGATGCAGGACGTGGGACGCTGATGCTGATGCTGGGGGACCCGCACAGTGATGGAGCGGCGACGACGCTGAAAAGGTAACGAAACGTGATCTAACGACACACTGGCATCCATTCACCCCAGTTAGGTAGGGTTTATATTAAAGGATCGAAATGTAGGTCGGATTCATCGATTTGAGCTAATTATATTATTTTTGAATGATGGAAAATGAGCTTAAATCCGCTGTAGTATGAACGAAATGAAGCGTCGCTCGATGCTGTTTCAAAAGCATTTGCTTCAGGATCAATGCATATTCAATTCTGGCTTGATATTCGTTAGTTTATCTTCATAAACGGTTGATATTTTCTGCATGGATGTTTCTGTATGCGGTCTAATTGTCTAAATCAGAATTATTCAATGTTAATGTTAGAAATGCCACTTAATAGTATTGAATAAACCTATCTTTTTTTAAATCTTAATTTAGGTGCATTGCATTTTCAAATGTAGATTGCGTTTGGTGGTTTTCTCATTGATTTCTTCTTATTTAGGAAAAAACATGGGCATGTATGACCTGTCAGCCTCTAGGAGTGATTTTTGAGGGATGATTGACATTGGTGAAAGCCAATCAGCAGACAGATGTTATCCGCACAGCCAGTGGCTGAAGGATGAGGGAGGGCTTTCACATGGGGCTTCTGTCTGAAACTCAAAATATCAAAGAATTTATTGGTGTTTGAACAGTGTTTCTGGCAACCCTTGATTAAAACGGACAGTATGTGATATTTTGTCTCAACGTGACCCTACAGACATGTGGAAGCAATGGTTTTGTATAGTGTAAACAGTCACCATTGCTTTAAAATCCTTTTCTTTGATATTTTATGAAGATATAATTTAGAAGAGAAACATCACCTTGATTTATACTTGAAAATTTGGGTCGAATTTAGTATGTAGTGAATAAACATTTTTTATAGATATGCACAGATCTGCAACATTAATTGACTAGAAATGTATCTTTGCATTTTTTAGGTTAAACGAATGAACTTTGGAGAAGCTGTACTTTCAGCATCTGTTTTTTCTTTTATTACATATGCCAATCTGCTTCGATTTGTGATGATAGACTGATAATAAGATATTTTACCAGGGTAAGGTCTGTGAAAAAAAGTATCCTTGTACAAATGATTGACTTGAGTTAAATTGAATTCTGGGTTTAAACAATGCACTGAACATAAATGTCTTGGTTAAGCCGCATTCCATGCAACAGATGTATCGCTTGGCCATTTTCTCTTTTAACATGCATTATTGAAGTCTGGGTAATTTGCCCTTTGTGGCTCTATGCACACACTGTTTTCAGCGTCAGAGTGGGTGACGGAGAGAGAGTCAGTGGCTCGTGATATGCACCCTGCCACCTTGATTAAGCCATTTATGCTGGAGAGCAGCTGGCTTCTATATATTACTGACCGAAAAAAGCTCTTTCTGTCATTAAGTTCTCATTCAGAAGTTTCTGTGCTGACGTTAATCAGCTCAGTCTCTGTTAGCTACGTCTGTTGAGACCAAAAGCAGCATTTGCTTGTTTAATTTATGCTGTTGGCAGATATTTTATCCAAAGTGACTTATAGTGCATTCAAGGTGTACATCTTATCACGTGTTCCGTGGAAATCAAACCCATGACCTTGGTGTTGGAACAGGAAATGAAGCTTCAGAATGTATAGTTTAATTAGTGGTGTTTCTTGAGGCAAACATCATTCGATAGCTCATGCCAAGATTTAGGAGTTTGAACTAACTTCTGGGCATAGCTCATCCAGTATGCAAGCCAATAATACTGGAAACACTCTCATCATTTCTGGTTGCCGTTTTTTTACTGTAAATTTAACAGGATATTTCTTTACAGTGATTTATTGGAGAGTTCTTTTGACTCGTACCAATAAGCAACCACCCAGAAAACCGTGAGTTTTACACAGGCAAGCACCAGAAGATGTAAAAATCTTGGCATTCAGGTGAAGCCCCCCCCGGTTTGTCCAGTATGGTGTGCTATATATGGTCTCTGTCCGGATGGAAAGATGAAGTCCTGTCTCTGGCACGGAAGTGTACAGATGACCAAGCCATCTACAGACCAGCTTCATTTAAAGTCAGCATAAATGTACATTTCTCACTCTCTCTCTCCCTCACACGCCCGTGAATGCCCACACATCCTCACATTTCATACGAGTGAAAACAGGTGCGCTCTCCTCCATTATCTCAGTCACTGTTGCCATAGCAACCCCCTCCACAGCATCAGCATCATCCGTGTGAGCAGCATGTGGTCCCCACCTCTGAGAAAAACTGCGGGGCACTTTTTATTTTGACTCATCTTTCTGATGAATAGAACCCACCTCAGGCAGAAATTTAAAGGAAGTTACGTTGTCTCTGAAATGAAAAGGGATGCAATGTCTCATTATGTTTCGCAACATCTCTCAGGAACTTAATACGTCTTTGCATTTTGATTAGCTCTAGGCTGTTGTGAATGAAAGCGAAGAATTGTTCCAGACAATAGTTGGCAGCACACAAGCCGCTTTGTTGCAGACATTTTGAAGTGTTCGACTGCATTTTGAAATGTGCGACTTTTCTTCTCTTCTCTAGGATGCAGTAAACACCCTTGTCAATCCGTGAAGGGGCTTTTCTTACGGACTCTCAGTGTTACAGAACCTTGGGAGATGTATGGTAGCGCGCGCGCCGTCAGCCACATCGAGGGCAGCCCTGCTCGCTCCCCGCGGCTGCCCCGCTCTCCTCGGTTGGGCCACCGTCGAGCCAACAGTGGCAGTTCGAGCGGCAAGACCTTATCCATGGAGAACATCCAGTCCCTCAATGCTGCCTACGCAACATCTGGCCCAATGTACCTAAGTGACCATGAAGCCATTGGATCCACTGCTACTTACCCTAAAGGCACCATGACGCTCGGTCGGGCCACGAGTCGAGCCATGTACGGTGGTCGGGTCACCGCCATGGGCAGCACCCCTAATATCGCAACGGCGGGACTCCATCACGCCGACCTGCTGTCTTATGGTGACCTGGGCTCGCTGTCTATGCTCCACCACCAGGGGACACCGTCGGCCCTGCTGCGACAAGCGGTCAGGGCCGGTGGAGGTGAACTTTTGGAGCTCCAGGCGCAGCTACTGGACATGCACAGGGAAAACGAGCTACTTCGGAGGGAGCTGGACCTTAAGGACAGCAAGCTGGGCTCTTCCACCAACAGCATCAAGAGCTTCTGGAGCCCCGAGCTGAAGAAAGAACGCGTGATGAGGAAAGAGGAGGCAGCGCGCACTTCAATCCTTAAAGAACAGATGCGGGTGACCCACGAGGAGAATCAGGTTAGGATGATTACCTTACTTTATACATGCAGAATGACAAGGATCTATGCTTGAGTAAAAATAAAGGTCCTTCAGAGGTTATTTGTAGAACTTCTTTCAATTAAGACTCTTGGCTACATGAGATGCTGTATGGTTCTTTGGAGAAAAAGTTCTTGATGTTACATTATACATTCTTCAAATCAGTATATTTGTCCTTGATATCATCCATTCACTGAGGAAAAGCCCTCCTGGGCTTTGTTTGTAGCACCAGTACATTGATAACCTTCTAAGGAACTATACAAATGAAGAAGGTTCTTTAATTATGTCAGGTTGTTCTGTAAAGCCCCTTTTGGAACCTTAATTTTTATTAAGCTTTTGATAAGCTTAGCAAGTAGAGTTTGATGTACACTACTGTTCAAAAGTTTGGAGTCAGTAAGATTTGTTTTTTTTGTGAAGAAAATAATATTTTTTATTCAGGGAAGACACATGAAATGTATTTGTATCAAATTAATTCAATTCAATTTTTATTCTTTTTATTTTTATTTTTAAATAAAAAAGGCAGTAAAGACTGATGTTAGGTCAATTCTGTTCTTTGAATCCTAAGAAAAATGTATCACTGTTCCCCTAAAAAATATTAAGCAGCACAACTGTTTTCAACATTGATAATAAAAAGAAATATGTCTTTAGCACCAAATCAGCATATTAGAATGTTTTCTGAAAATTTGGCTTTTCTATCATAGAAATAAATTACATTTAAAATATAATAAAATAGAAAACAGTTATTTTAAATTGTATTAATATTTCTCAATTTTCCAGTTTTTACTGTATTTTTGATCAATTAAATGTAGCCTTGGTGGGCATAAGAGACTTTTTAAAAAGACGATTTCAATAACATTAAAAAAATAAAGAAATAAATCAAACGGACCCCAAACTTTTGAACAATAGCGTATGTTATTACATATAAAAATGTTAACCCAAAAATAAAACTGTCATTGTTTACACACCCTCATATTGGTCAAATCTGTATGATTTTTCTTTTGTCTGTGGAACATAAAAGTTGATGACACAAAATGTTTGAAAATATGTTTTCTCAAAGTTTACGAGCAGTGTGAACATTGTACAAAATTACTCCTTTTGTTCACGGCACACAGAAATTCATACAGCTTTGAAACGACTTGATGGTGAGTAAATGAAATTTAAATTTTGAGTGAACTTTTTCTTTAAGACTAGTTTATTAGCAGGCTATCAGTAAAAGTTGCCTACTTGAGGGATACGCCTAGTTTATGAATTCTTGTGTTGCCAAGGTTACTCTTCCTGTCTCCAGTTTTGGTGTCATCTGCGTGCGGTGTTCTATTCATCTCCTCTGTTCTGTGTCTCATTCAACTGTGTAATCACGCTCTCACTCTTTTTTTCCCCACCTACTCTTATGCTCTTTAAGTCTCTTCACAGCTGATTTCTTCTTTGGGTTGTCTGTCTTTTATGTGGCACTTCTGGAAAGAGGCTCTTATAATCATTAATATTTCATCATTTAATCGGATGTGGCACTCTGTCAATGGACAGGCCAAAGCCACAGATACTGAAACACATTTTAGACAGTTCTGACTGAAAATATAACTCGTTCAAAGCCACCATAGAATAGCTTGTATTTGCATACGTGTGACCGCACATGACATGAATTCTATATTAACCTGCCAAGTTGCTATAGAGTGCAACAGTGCCTGCCCACTTTTTCAGCAGCCTTGATTCTGTAGGTATTTTTTCCGTTCATTTTTCCCATAGGGATTTTAAAACAGTCTTCATTACAAGAGTTAGAAGCATGAATCAAGCAAACCAGCTACGGGGTTAATTAAAACACTACAAATTTTGATTTGAAGCCAAAAAGTATTTGAAAATGGAACAAAAAGACAAAGAATTTGTAATTACCGGCTATAATAAGGAAAAGAATTGCGAATAGCATAATTGAATTACAAATGATGTAGAAATATAAAACAATTCATTTAAAGATGTCGAATATAGAGAAACACTGCATTTTATGTTTGTTTGTTTTTTGTTTGTTTTTTTGCAAATATGCATATACTGTATACTTTATATACAGTATGTTCAAACATTTAAGTAGTTTGAGAGCATAGGGAGATTGACTTGATTTTGTCATTTGCAGTGATTCATGGGAGTGAGTGGGTGCTAAAGAGTTTTCATTTAGATTCTCTGATTGGTAAAGATTTCTTTGTAGAATCATGGGTAATGTAGTTTTTCACCCAGAGTTCTGCTTTTAAACATGACTATATCAAAATAAGTTGAAAAAACATATATCATCGATTAACATCCCAGCTCACATTAGGTCTACATTTTTAAAAGTTTATAACTTATCCTTAAAACTATTTTTTTTTCTATAGAGAAAATAAATAGGATTTTTACCCCATTGTTGTTGTTAGTCAAAAGAGTAGTCCATTTTACCCTCCAAAAATAATCAGGTACTGGTGAAACATCTTTATTACAACTAGATAACAGTTTATATATATATACAGTGGGTACGGAGAGTATTCAGACCCCCTTAAATTTTTCACTCTTTGTTATATTGCAGCCATTTGCTAAAATCATTTAAGTTAATTTTTTTTCCTCATTAATGTACACACAGCACATGCTTGTTTCATGAGCATTGCCAATAAGGCCACCAAGTGAACTGACTTTGCTAAAAGGGACTTTGGCATTGTGCTTTAGTGTATTAATTAAAGGCAGTTGGGTTTGATGAGAAATCCCTTAGGTGGGTTCAGTCCTATTTTGATGAAAGAAGCCAGAGAATCGATATTAAAGGTATATTGTCTGGTCCTTTATCAATCAATTGTGGAGTTCCTCAAGGGAGTATTTTAGGTCCCTTATTTTTTTCCTTTATATATAAATTATTTTAAAGTAGCGTGTTCAGAGGAACTTTTTCTTAATGCTGACGATGCAGCAATTTTAGTGTTTCGTCAAGATAAAGGGGTCCTGGAGAAAGTGACAAGATATGTCCAATAAACTTTCTCTGCATATAGGTAAAACTGAAGCCATTCTCTTTGCTTCTAGAATGAAATTAAAAAAGGATGATACTCTTTTTGGTTAAGATTAACGATATGATAATAGAGTCAAAAAATTTTGTAAATTATTTGGGTTGTTTAATAGATAATAAATTAACCGGTGATTTTATGGCTAGATCGTTATTTACAAAAGAATGTGCTAAATTAGATTTTTAACAAGGCAAGCTGACTTATTGGATATTTATTCCTTAAAATTGTTGGCAGGGGCCCTGATTCAACCCCATTTTGATTATGCTACCACTTTCTGTTATAGTAGTTGTTCCCAGAGTATGAAAGATATATTGCAAAGGGCTCAAATCAAATGAGTCAGAATAATTTAAAAAGTTCATCCTCGAATGCATTTGCATATTGAATGTTTTAAGGAGTTGGGTTTGTTAACTGTGAAAAAAATTATGTTTTTTTTTTTTAATTGGCTATGACGTGTAAAATTTTTAATATGGTTACAAGTTTTTTAGAAAATTACTTTCATATGGTGAGGCAACAGCATTCTTATGGTATTAGGGGTAGGAATTTTATTATTTGTCAAGTCAAGCAAGTCAAGTCACCTTTATTTATATAGCGCTTTTAACAATACAGATTGTGTCAAAGCAACTTTACAGCATTAAATAGGAAAATAGTGTGTCAATAATGAAAAATTACAATAGTAAACACTCAATTTTCAGTTAAAGGCAGTTAATCATTGAATTCAGTGATGTCATCATCCAGCTCAGTTCAGTTTAAATAGTGCAATCACTTGCAATCAAGTCAACAATATCGCTGGAAATGAAGTGTCCCCAACTAAGCAAGCCAGAGGCAACAGCAAGTGTGCAGAACAACCACCCAATAAAGCATTACAATAATCTAACCTTGAGGTAATGAACGCATGAATTAACGTTTCTGCATTTGACATTGAGAGCATAGGTCGTAATTTAGATATATTTAGATATATTTGTCCATGTAAGTGTAAAGTTTGGTAGGGGAAATATGTTTTTACACCAGTGCAATTGCATGGAGTAAATTACCAGTGTCAATAAAGGGAATAAAAAACTTAGGGAGATTTAAAAGAGCGGTAAAAAAAATGGCTGTTTGGTGATGCTAGTTGGCTTGTACTGTGGGTGTAAATTGTTTCTAGTGTTTAAATATGAAATTGAAATGAAATAAAGATATTACTACTACTACTACTACTACTTATATTTTTAAAATTAGTATTTGGTTAGGAGATATTGTTTTTATTTCTTCTGTCACTTCTGTACATAGCTGTCACGATATCAGTCAGCTTTCACTATGGACTACATTTCCCACAAGCCCCGCACCTGGGATTAATTACACACACACCTGTTGTCCATCAGGAGCACTATAAATGTTGCTCACACACACACACTCACTGCGAAGTATTGATTGAAGTTTATGATTGTCTGTCTGGTTGCGACTGCTCCGTGCAGAGCGTTTCCTGAGCCTTAGTTAAGTCTAGTCTGTTCCTGTGTTTACCTTTTGCCTGTGTTCGACTTCGCTGTCACAATAAAGCTGCACTTGGATCCGACCCTGCCTTCTCGTATCCTTCCGTCCGTAACAATAGCCTCTATTCTTTATATTAACAGCGAGGACCGCGACGGAAATAAGCCGGTGGCTTTATTGGGTTTTTTATCCTCGACAGTTTTTTAAAGTGTATGGGATACTTGTTATTTTGTACAGTTTGTAAACTTGTCAAATAAATTTCAATTCATTTAAATTCAGTGTTTAGTTTGATTATATACACAGTGCAGCATGAGCACTCATACCTTATTGAGTAAACACCTACAAAAACGTGTGATGGTTCAAGATCACTCCCGTGCATTCAACAGCTGAGGACTGGAGACATTTGTTTTCTCACAGTCTCACCTCTTCCTGTCTATCTGTGTTTTTGAGAGTAGGGCAGTGGCCTAGTTAAATAACACTCCGTCAGCACGCTGCACGAGGCCTGGAGACGAAGAAATGTCAAGGACAAATGCTTGTCTAAGAGTCTTTGTTTTCCTCCATCTGATTCCTTGTCTTCTCTGCCAGCGTTTCACTCTACTGCTGTCTCTCTTTCTCTCTGTCATCCAGCTCTCTTTTTGTTTCCTTTCCTGCCACACATCCTCACTATTTGCTTCCTCCGTTCTCTTACTCATCCTATGTCCTTTCCATCCATCTTGTTGTCCGTTACTCTATCCACTCATTCTCTAAGGCACCATATGGCATTTTCTCACATATTTTGGATAACATATGGATCCTGTATATCGTAAATACCATAGCAAGAGCCTTGCAAAGCATTCAGGCCTTTTAAATGAATTGTATGTAGTGACATTTTATCACTGAGTGCTGATGGCAAATCCACAGTTTCGCCTTTGTGTTATTCACTAAACCACCCTCAGTTGAGTTTAACCAGGTGCCATGCATATTTAAATTAAATGATTGCCATTTATTTCAACACAAACAGGTCTTCCTTTATATGCAAATTAGGCTTTTTGTGTTGTATTCACAAAAGTAAATTTGCCTACTGCAATTAACAGTTTGTTTTAATTAAAATTCTAGTCATCTTGGCAACAGTTATTGATCAAATGATGGTGAAGAGACCCATTTCCTGATGCACAGTGTAACCAAATGCATTTATGCATCTTCAAGAGCCGGCTCGCATGTCTAGATTGTGCAAATTTCGTTATGCACTATTTTGACCATGTTTGTGCATTCACCTGATTTGCATAATTCCTTTAGAGATTTGGATGCGAAAACAGCGCAGATAATGCATGCAAATAAAAAACAAAAAAACAAAAATGAATAGCTGAAATATGCCATTTGCTTAAATATTCAGTTTCTCGGCTGTAGAAGTTTATTTGAATAAAAAAACAATGTTCCTAGTGAGGACACAAGACTACAGAAGTTCCAAAAATCTTTGCAATTTTACAATTTTTTTTGGTGAAAAAAAAACAAATGCATAAATTAGCAGCCGTGGGGTGGATATGGGTTTCTTATTACAATTAAAGAAAGAAGGAATGATGCAAAATACAGGGGAGTATTGCAAAAGATTCTGTCTTTAGGTGGCTAGTAACTGAAGCTTGTGAGGTAGTTCATTATCAACAGGTCAGTTTCTACACACAAGGCCAAATTAACATCGAAGTGGCTTAATAATAAAAGCCCTGGGCAAATACATTATTAAAAAAATTGCAGTGAACAAGTGCCATCCAAGTAACCTCAATGACCTGGAGCAAATGCAGCCTGGAAGAACAGGATAAAATCACACTCATTGCTCAGGAAATTTAGTTCTCAGGTGCTCTTAAACACACAGAGGTTCCTTATTTGGCATTGATGGTTCCATGAAGAACCTTTAACACCCATGGAACTTTTTCATCACACAAAAGCTTCTTTATAGTAGAAGTAGTTCTTTAGAATATTAAAATGCCCTTCACATTAAGGAAAAACTGGTTCTTTTTGTTCTTTGGGGAACCAAAAATGGTTCTTCTATGGCATCACTGGAACCTTACATTTTTAAGATTGATTGACGTTTTAAAAAAAAAAGACACTAATGAGACATAATGAGACGAGTCTAGACTGGTATCTTTTTAAATCTGAACACAGTGTGAGACATTGTTGAGATTTTTTCTGAAACACCAGAGGAGACATATTTGAGATTACTAGTGTTTGTTTCTCAAAAGAAAAATGTGAGAAGCAGGTGGTTCTGATTATTTCATGGCTCTGTATTAAAAGAGAAAATGACCTTGCATTTAGTTTGCATAAATCTAAAATTATTGCAAGCTCACTATCGAGGAGCAGATGTGTGGTGTAGAATGCAATCATGGTTACAATGCAGGAGATACTGGAACAGGGACACTGAAATACACAAATGAGATTGGATATGCAAGTTAGACAGGCTTATGCTCAGCCAATCTGTGAAAGTGTGTGCATGTCTCATTTCTCCTTTGCATGATACTGTCCCTTCTTATGAGTCCTCAAGGTTAAATCAGGATGATGTCACCATCCTGATTTGCTTCCAGTAAACACCTGTGCGTGTCTCTGTGTGTGTGTGTGTGTGTGTGTGTGTGTGTTCGTGCAGCACCCTGAAAACGGGAAAGGACATTAGCAGAGCTGTAGGTACATACCCAGTGACAGTGCTATTGAGACACAGTTAGTGCCCTGTGGTGGAAAGAAACAAGATTAGACATGCTAGGGGTTTCTTATGAAGCCCTTGGAGTTTAGATTACGCGATCACACATTGTATGCTTGTTATTATGTATTTGTTTATCTCTGCATTTGAATATTAAT
The DNA here is from genome assembly GCF_001515625.1 of Sinocyclocheilus rhinocerous. Taxonomy (NCBI): domain Eukaryota; kingdom Metazoa; phylum Chordata; class Actinopteri; order Cypriniformes; family Cyprinidae; genus Sinocyclocheilus; species Sinocyclocheilus rhinocerous. Next base: position 1,557,884 of record NW_015639507.1, read on the forward strand.
GCTGCAATTCACTGCTAAAATGTGTATTTTAAATGCAATGCAAGTCACTTTGGATAAAAAGCATCTGCCATGTGCATAAATGTAAATGAAAAATGACTCATGGTGACATTTTTCAAAGAGGCTTTTATGAACAAAATATGCAAACAAAAATGATCCAAGAGAAGCACAGTATCCAGAAAGAGATATGACAATGTAGGTACAAACAAAATGGTTTGCTTCAGCTTAACCGTAAACATAAAATATCCCTGCTACATGGCAAGATAGCACTAAAATAAGTGTACTATTTTACTCGTTTTATTAATACAGAAATATATATAGATTGATATTTATATCATATGTATATATTTTTATATTATTTATTTACATACTTTTAAAAAAAGTTTTAGTTACTTTATATTTCTTCATATTTTTGGCCATTTTTTTATATTTTCAGCCTAAATATATTTAAATTGTTCGAAATATATTTTTAAAATATATTTTGCATTTACCTGTATGTGCATTTTAAAACTGAAAATGCATTTTCTTGTCTCTTAAAGTACATATTTTAGCATTTGAAGGTTTAAAAAATATATATTTTCAATTTGTAAAATATATTTCCTATACCAGAAAAATTGTTTTCATCTTATATTTGGCATACATTTAAAATGTACTTTACAAAATGCCTTTTCTGCCCCTTGAAGTGCATATTGTAATATATTTTGGCCTTTGAAGGTTTAAACAAAAACAAAATGTTTTTCCTTAACCAGCAGCTTTTCATCATCTATTTAGCATAAATTTAAAATGTGTTTTTTAAAAATACTTTTTTCTTTTGCTACTAGAAGTACACGTTGTAATATATTTTGGCATTTGAACTTTTAAACAAAATATATTATCAATTTGAAAAATATATTTCCTTAACCAACATTGTTTTTCCCATCATATATTTAGCATAAATTTTAAATATACAGTATTTTACAAAATGCCCTTTCTGCCCGTTGAAGTACATATTTTATGTATATTTCAGCATTTGAAGGTTTAAACAAAGTATATTTCAATTTAACATATGTATTTCCTTAACCAACTCAGTTTTTTCATCACATATTTAGCATAAATGTAAAAAATATTTAGCAAAATACTTTTCTTTTCTTTTTTTACAATTTTAGTAGCCTGGACACTACAATATTTTAAACTTTTTTTAAATCCAGCACCCTTTTCCTGGCAAGCAAGAGAGCAGCAGTGAGCAACAGTCAATGAAATGGAAAGAGCAAAGATTTAAAAAAGATGAGGCAATGGGAAGAAAAAAACACATCAAATCTTTTATTTGATTCCGCACAAATCAGTGCAAAGCAATCAAGAACTTTCTCAGTATTATTTGCTGACCTTCAGTCTTATAGTGTGCACTAGCTGCAGTCTATCCATGTCCTCCAGCACGTCTGGATCTCAAGGACACTTGTGCATGTACTGAAGATACTGACTTCACAAAGGTGACCTGACGTGCTGGGTTTAAAGCAGCGGTGACCAGACACAATTAAGGCACACGCCATCACATGCTGGTAGCGGTGCTCTGTTTTCACACCCCTCCTCGTGGCCACATGTTCCTGCTGTGAGTCTGGAGGAGGGCAGGCGATAGGTGATACTGATCAGAGAAGGATCTTTCGTCACAGGATATCACTTGAGATGCTCAGAATGCCATATGACCTGTTTAGCTGTTTTTAGTATGTATACTAAGCCCAGTATGCAGATTTTATGAATGAAATACTTAGATGACCTACTACAATTGCCAAAATGTGCAATCAGAGCACAATATATGGGCTGTGTCCCACAATGCAATGGACTCAAGCTGACCTTTCCATTTCCAGACTGATAAAGTCATTATTTACAGTATACAGAATTGGATAAAAAATCTAATTATTTCAAAGCTGATAAGTAGACGCAGCTCGCTGAATTAAACATGCATTACAGTGAGGTCTTGTGACAACAAGCTGATTGGAATGTTTGTTTTGCATAAAGCCAACTGTTTACATATTGTCGCGGGGTGAATGAGAACACAGACTCGGTACTGATCGAAAGAGCCCCGGAGGGTGATTTATTGACCACACACTGATCACACGTGCTCTGATGAATGGTGCTCGGTGCCCGTCTCAGCGTGGTGCTCGTGGGGTGAAGTGCCGTGGTGCAGATCCCTCTCCCGGGGTGCCTTCGGAGTCTGTGAACAAGGAGAAACAAGCATTAATGTCGCCTGGAGCTCCGGGGTGCCTTCCCGCTGGTGTCTCTTCTCCTGGCTTTTAAGGCCAGCGGGAACGAGCTCCAGGTGCGCCACTCATCGCGCACAGGTTTTGTGCATCGGTGATAAGTGTGGCAGCGGCGTTTCCAGGGCGACGCTAATCTGGACTCAGGGTACTCGCCACAATATTTACAAGAAAGATTAGGCAGTAAGTTGTATGGTATCCTGATGAAAAACAGCTTGAACCAGCCAGAAATTGGTTTTGCAGCCTTTTCAGACTGGTCTGTTGGCTGGTTTAAAAGGGTTTTGGGCATTTTTAGATGGTCAGGCTTGGGCTAACATCGGAAAAGCATTCTACTCTTGCTATTTTTCCCATATACAATATCTCAGAAATACTGAGAGTAGTATTCTAGTGTACTGTTCTGAATTCAACCCTGGAGAGTAGAGCTAAAACTAGCTTAATCCAGCTAAGACCAGCAAACCATCTTAGATTGGTTTAGGGTTTTTTTTTTTTTTTTCTCAGCAGGTTGTTATTTCATTTAAAATATAACTTTCGATTCAGTGCAATCAAAGTTGTGTAGAGTACATATACACTAGTGCTCGAAAATGTGGGGTCTGTAAGATGTTTTTTTAATGCTGCATTTATTTTACCAAAAATACAGCAAAAACAATAATATTGTGAAATATTATTCTTCTTGTGATGGAAAAGCTGAATTTTCAGCATCATTAATCCAGTCTTCAGTGTCACATGATCCTTCAGCAATCATTCTAATATGCTGATTTGCTGCTCAAGAAACATATAATTTATTATCAATGTTGTGCTTTTATTTTTGTGAAAATATTTTAATTCAGGTTTCTTTGATTAATATAAAGCAAAAAAAAAAAAAAAAAAAAGCATTTATTTGTATTCATGACGTATTGACACATATTTCAAATGATTTTCAACGGTCGCTTTGTCGCGTCCAGTGTACTAGACAGACTTTAGCTGTTGCGGCGCAGACACAGTGTTACTCACCTATCGAGAAGAAACAAAGCAACCTTGGCGTCCGATCGCAGACCTTCCGCTCCTTGAGTTCTCTCCAGCGCTGGAAAGCTGATCCGATATTTACACGGGTCCTACTTCTTGCCTTAAGCCTTAAGCAGACGTTTTCCTCTTTTGTTTTTTATCCGCCATCTCTATCTTTTTGTTGCTCGGCTCGGCTAATATCCGTCCTGTGCACTGAACTCTCTCTCCTCCACATCATGAGTAGACACGCCCCTTACTGCTGATTGGCTTCAAGTTTGTTTTGCTACTCAGCCCGAATCAGTTTTCTAAAGCGGTTTTTTAAAAATCGCTTACCCCACCTTTAATGCATTTAAAGAAAAAAAAAAATGTATTTCCTAAATGAAAGGAAATGCGATCACATCAGGCATCACATGGCGCTTGATGCTTTTTCCTCTTTAGGATTAAATGAATAAAATACATCTGAAAAGGGATGTATTGTGACCTTGTGACCTTCCTTTAAGTCTGGTAAATCCTTTTGGTCAGTGGGTCAAAAAAAGTGGTATTGATTTAAATAGACTATATGCAACCTCTTGATCTTAGTCTAGTTCTTCTAAAACGGTCCTCTCCTCTTAGATTGATGGTTTCCGTGCTGTTAATAGCTGGGCTTTGATGAATGATGATCGGGTACATCCGTTGGGTGCGTTGTGCTTGGTACTAATGGCTCTTTTGTAGCTCAGGACTCAGAGGTGAGGTGAACGGATGAGTGAGAATGTCCTCAGGCGCTGTGGGCTAGTTTAGCTCAAGTGTGGTTGGTTGTTGTCTTTTTCACTTTCCCTCCCTCACTCTCTCTCTCCGTCACCTCCTCCGTTTCTCTGACTCCTTTTTTCTGCTCTCTCAGTTTCTCAGCCCATCGGGTGCCTGAAAGCAAGCTAATGCAAAAAGGATTAGTGGGGGCTGACTTGTTTTTGATTTGTACAGTAACAAGATTTGATGGTCTGTGTTTAAACATGATGGTATCGAGGAGAATAATAATCAACAAAGCATGTTTCAGCATGACTGAGAAAGCTAATAGAAAAACCAGATTTAGATCATGAATTGAATGCTTAAAATTAATCAACCGTGTTGACTTTTCAGTCACCACCTTTCTGTTGGCACTAACATCACCAAACAAAATGGATTAAATTGTTTTTCCATCTCTGTACCACCAAAGTGTAGTATCATTAGTTTTTGCTTTTGATATTTTCTGTGTTCGTCTTAATTGTAAGTTTTAGTCATTTTCTAGTCTTTTTGTGATTTTATTAGTTTTAATTGTTTTATAGTTTTTTTAATCAATTTTATTTCAGTTTTAGTTTTTTTTTATTTCCTATTTATAATTTTAGTTAGTTTTAGTAATTTGTTGTGTTTTTTATTAGTTTGAATGTGTTTAAATGTCTATAGTTTTTTTATTATTTCAGGTTCAGTTTACTTTAGTTACTTTAGTCAAACTAAATGAAAATGAGAAATGTTGTAACTAGCCAAAAGTGTTTAAATATGTCATTTAAGTTAAAGCTTATTTTATGTCAAGTAATGAACTGTTTTTATGGTTTTAGTTTACTATAATAACCCTGACACAGCGTATTTTCAGGCTTGCCTGATGCTATCTTGTGCAATGTAGGCCATTTTGTAGTAATTAGAATCTAATCTGACATTTCGTGCTATTATAAACCATCTAGGGCATAATCTAATGTCATACAACCAGAATATTAGCATTTAAATGAACATGTTTATTTAATCCGGTGCAGAGGTGTAAAGTATTTAAGTAAATGTAATTCATTACTGTCCTTGAGTATCTTTTTGGATACTCTATAGTTTTACTGAGTATCAAAGATATTAGCAACTTTTACTCTCTACTTCACTACATTTTTGAATAAGCATCTGTACTCTTTACTCCTCTACATTTGTAATGAGTGTTGCAATTACACATTACATTTTGCATTGCACCTAGCTTTTTCTGCAGCAAGCAGTTTATTTCTGCTACGAAAGAAGTGATATCGCCACCTACAGGGCACTGAAAGTACTATATCTTGTGCGTTTTGTCCTTACTCACCCAAACTTGTCAACAAGGCTACTTTATGTGAATGCGAGTTCCTTAACAAGTAGCTGTGAATCTCTGGTGTTTTATATCCACCTTATTTTTCCCGTAAGAGCAGGCACGGTCATTTGTAAATTTATTGTGTCTGGCTTCCATCGTCATCTGCTTCCAGCTATTTTTAGCTGTTCAAAACAGCTATTTTTGCTGCATGATAGTGCAAACTGGTGTGTCTTACCATATTATTTTAAAGTATTATCTTAATTATGAACACACTGGTTTGTAGTGCAAACAGGTTTACCGTTTACTGCACTTTGTTATTCTTCTCGTTATTTCCCTACAGCAGCTAATGAACCGGAAGTCTCACACATTCACAGAAAAAAAAACGTATTCACGTTGAAAAATAAGGTGGATACGAGATGAGGACATGACTGCAGCCAGCAATGAGGCTGAAACCAGCACATCCAGTGCAAGATGGCTTTATTTTATTTATCCGTTATACTGAAGAGTCCTTTTTGAAGGATATTGTTTTTTTTTCCAATTTTGAGGTGTTCAGTTTTATTTTGGTTTTAGAAAATAAACATGATTGCTTTCCTCACAAATCAACTCTTTCTTGTTTTTCACTTGTATATCTCTTTGACTAATGCATATTTGAGCCTATATTTAGTATATTTAGTATAAGTAAAAATAGAGATGCACGATATTGGATTTTTGCCGATATCTTTCAACTAATTTTGAACCGATACTGATATATTTTTAATTTTGGTTAGTTTTTAAGAAGAACTTAATTGTTAGAATTAAATAAACAATAATGAAGGTTTTTTTGACAGTACATTGAAGCTTTGAAAATAACTATAAATAAACTATATATGAATCGCTGCATTTTTTCCCCCCAGAAAGTCGCAGTGTTAACCCTAACATTTTATTTTAAGATTTAACATTTGTAGATGGTCTAAAGCAAAAGAGTTGTAAAAATTCAGAAAATCTTTTAGAGCTTATGATTTGTTTAAAAAATAAAACATATTACACATTAATGAATAAATCAGTATGTATAAAATTATTTAATTTACAAGTGTCATGTTTGTGATTTTTTAAAATTAATGTAAGCTATAGCTTTTGACCTTTAAATCAAAACATACTCAT
>NW_015639507.1:1564365-1590309 GCF_001515625.1 Sinocyclocheilus rhinocerous
CATTATTTTATGACATCAATTACTGCTTTATTTAATTAGAAAAAGTCTAAATGTTATTTGTGTAGGCTAAGTTACTTTTAATTTAATTAGAAGTAGGCCAACAGCGCCCCCTACAGATTAAAACTCCTACCGAACGGGCGTTAGGACCTGGGGGAGGCTGCCGTTGCTGCCACTGCACATGCTATTACTGTTTACTCTTTCATACACCGAACACGTCATTTTTTATGTGCTTTCACAGTTTAAATGCAGCGATCCAAAACAGTCAATCTAATCATCATTCAGACAAAACTTTGCTTCAAGAATGAGCAACACTGCTGAGGTGATCTAATCGCTAACACACCCTGAGCACATGTGAGTTAAGGTATTCCTCTTATCGGCAAGACATATCGGCATAATTTTTCATATCGGGCCGATGCCGATATTTACATTTAAAGCCATTATCGGCCGATTCCGATATCAGTCCGATAATATTGTGCATCCCTAAGTAAAATACTTAAGTACTGTTAAAATCAGATACTCTTAAGACTTTTACTCAAGTTGTTTTGGAATTGTTGACTTGTAACTTATCTGTAAGTATCTGTACTTACACTCAAATATGGTTTTCAGGTACTCTTTACACCTAGTGTGGGTAATGTGCTGTAATTGAGACATGACTCTCCACAGAGCTAGTTTTGGCATCTGATCCAGAGGTCTGTGGAAGCTTACAACTCTACGCCAGCTTAACATGCAACAGCTTTCGAAATTCAACCATCCAGTCAAAACATTAAAGCTAAATCAGTGGCAAAGTCCGTCACACTTATTTGAACATTTAACATTTGATGTCTGATTTTTCATATTTGTTTCCCTGCAGAAACTGATGTCACTGAGAAGTGCTTTTATCCGTTTTGATTTTCATATATTCATCTTTTAACCTACACCAGCCTTCAATGGTTTGAAGTCATTACAGTTTTATTTTTCAAACAAATAAATTATTTTATTCAGCAAGGATGCATGAAATTGATCAAAAGGGAAAGTAAAGACATTTTTAATGTTTTTAATTCAAATAAACACTGTTTGTTTTGTCAAGTATTGAGGAGCTAAACCATTCAGGGCTTTATAAGTAATTAGCAAGATTTTAAAATGTATATGATGTTTAATAGGTAGCCAGTGCAGTGTTGACAGAACCGGGCTAATATGGTCATACTTCCTGGTTCTAGTAAGAACTCAAAATGCAGTTTGCTAGAAACATGGTTTTCAAAGGAAAGATTGCTATCAAATAGCACACCTAGGATCCTAACTGATGACGAGGAATTAACAGAGCAGCCATCAAGTGTTAGACAGTGTTTTAGGTTATTACATGCGGACGTTTTTGGTCCAATAATTGAAACCTCAAGTTTTTTCAGAATTTAGCAGTAGGAAATTACTAGTCATCCAGGTTTTTATATCAACTATGCATTCCATTAGTTTTGCAAATTTGTAGGTTTCATCGGGCCGCGAAGAAATGTAGAGCTGAGTATCATCAAAAATATTAAGTAACAACTGTTTTCAACATTAATAATAAGCAATGTTTCTTGAGCAGCAAATCAGCATATTGGAATGATTTCTGAAGGATCATGTGACACTGAAGACTGGAGTAATGATGCTGAACATTCAGATTTGCATCACAGGAATAAATTACATTTTAAAATGTATTCAAATAGAAGATAGGGATTTTAAACTGTAATAAGATTTCACAATATTATTGTTTTTATTGTATTTTTTATCAAACAAGTGCAGCCTTGCGGAGCAGAAAAGATTTTTTTAAAAACAACCCCAAACATTTGAACGGTAGTGTTAGTGTATGTTAAAAATCCTGGGAATCTTGCATATTAAATATTTTTTTTAGGTTTTAATTTCAGCTTTTTGCAAGCTGTTAGTATCTAATATAAATAATTTAAAAATAATAAAAAATTCAAGCACCCTTGGGTGTTGTTTTATATTTATGCAGGAAAACATGAGATTTATCTTCTAGACTGCATGTACAGTAAATTTGTTTTTTCTTCAAGTGTGATTGAGCATCTTAAGCAGGATACAAAAATATAAAAGTGAATCTCTGTCTACATTTGCAAAAGAATGAACAGAGGAAAGACAAAACTCTTTAAAACTGTTGGTCAAAATTGTTTCATTAACCTTTTTCAAAACCAGCAATAAATCAATGATATCATGAACTTTGCTTTACTGCAAATTATGCTAAAAGATGCCTCTATCAAAAGGCATGTCTTCCATTCCTTACGTGCCATATTTGCGTTTTCTTCACTTTTCTGTGAGGGATTGGTCTCCTTGTACTGTTTCTGGCATGACTAAGCCAAAAAAAGGGAATCATGAGTTGTAACGAGGCCTCTGTTCTCTGTTGTCACGGCTAAAAAAGTAATGATCTTCGATCGCATTCTTTCCCTGTTCAAACTAATTGCTAAAAACGAAATCCAAGGCACAGACACTGATTCTTTAATCAGTGATTTTTCGCATGCGTTCATCGCGATTACCAGTCTAGAGCGGCGGAGGAAACTAAATAGGGATGGATGGATGGGTGAAAAGCACATTTTCGAGGGGAAATAGTGGCCGGAGGGAATTAGAAGACAGATTAGCTAAACAACGGTCTGTGATAGACGAGTGAAGAATTGAAAGAGAGAAGAAATGCAGTTTTCTAGCCGCTGTTTTGTGAATAACGAGACAATAAATAAATAAATGTGTGTGTGTGTGGGTGATTGTGGGGAAGAACATTAACTACTTATTGATCTTCAGCATGCACTGCTGAGCCCTGGTGAGTGTGTGTGTGTGTGTGTGTGTGTTGTGTCCTAGCATGCAGCGGTGATAATCCCTGAGGTGTTTAGTGGCTTTGGCTATCCACATATGAAATATTTCTTCTCTTTTTCTTGTTTCGCTGCCTCTTCATATGGTCCAGTCACAAATTTTGTCTAGTAAAAATTGCTTATTTTGTATTTTTTAATTAATATTTCAACTTTTTTTTATTCCTTTTTCATTGTGGTCCAGTCACAAATTTATCAGTATTTATTTATTATTATTTATTTTATTAATATTTATTTTTTTTATTTTTTTTTTTACTCCCTTTTCATTGTGATAATCACAATTTAGTCAGTCACAGATTAATCAGTATTTATTTAATTAGCGTGTCCCTTTGGATTATTTATATTTAGTTTTGAATGAGCGTGAAATGTTTTTAAAAAGCCTTTTTCCAAAAGGTACATCTGGAAAAAGGGGGGTCGTCTTATAATCAGGGTCGTCTTATATTCGGGCCAATACGGTATTTTAATGTCGCTATCAGAGCCGATCCTCCCTATACGCAAAATACGCAAGATGCGTAGGGCCCCCGAAACACCAGGGGGCCCCCTTACTCTCAAAGATGATTTAATTTTAGTTTAATTTTTGAATTTGGCCAGCGGTTATGAAAACATGAATGATCATTTCTTGTAATGCAGTGCGCTGTCGCCCTTTCTACGTAAAAATCAGTCAAATATTATTTATTTTATTAATATTTATTTTTTTTCTTTTTTTTTTTACTCCCTTTTCATTGTGATAATCACAATTTAGTCAGTCACAGATTAATCAGTATTGATTTAATTAGCGTGTCCCTTTGGATTATTTATATTTAGTTTTGAATGAGCGTGAAATGTAAATAAACACTTTTACTTTACTAATATAATTTACTGGTCTTATTGTGAATTATTTCATGCATTTTACCCCTCAAAATTACTTACCGTATTGTCCCGAATATAAGACGATGTTTTTTTCTTGGAAATACATCTGAAAATCACCAAACATTGCGCACAACAAATTCATGTGTAAATCGTAAAACCATTTTGTACATCAAACCTTCTTATGTAAATTGCTGGATTCAGTTCAATACAATGGTTTTGTGAATTACTTAAGACAGAAATTTGTTCTGCTTGTGTTTTATGAATGTGACCCATTGTGTTTGATTCAGAAAAAAGCAAAATTAGCTCAGTACAGCCAGTTTCATCCAATTACTGTACTTTTAATGTTATTTCTTCACATTTCTTGTCTACTATTAACTCTAGTTCTACTAAAGAGTAAAGTGGTACTTTGATTGATGTATTTTTATGTATTATATTTTTATTTGCACTAGTGTTAAAAATATTGGGGTCTGTAAGATTTTTTAAATGTTTTTTAAAGAAGTCTTTTATGCTTACCAAGGCTGCATTTATTTGAACAAAAATACAGTAAAAGCAGCAATATTGTGAAATTACTACAATTTAAAATAATGTCATGTTTTAATATATTTTAGTGTCACGTGATTCTTCAGAAATCATTCTGATATGCTGATTTGCTGCTCAAAATAAAACATTTCCTATTATCGTCAATGTTGAAAACAGTTGTGCTGCTTTATTTTGTGTAGAAACTGTGTAGAATCTTTTTTCAAGATTCTTTGATGAATATAAAGTTCAGAAGAACAGCATTTAACAGCATTCTCCTTATAAATGTCTACTGACAATTTAGATCAATTTAATGCATACTTGCTGAATAAAAGTTTAATTTATTTCAAAAAACATAATTTTATTGTAGTGTATACGTTACTTCAAGATTCTTGAAAGAATTTCATGGTACTGTAATGACAGTTCAAAACACATGAAAGAGTCACATTGTTAAATATTTTTTTTCACTCTTAGACTTTTAAACACAGCATAAAGATGCAATATGTAGAGGAATTAAATTTATCCACAGAATGACAAATTGACTGAAAAATTGTTTCACTCTTGGATGCATGATGCTGAAACATTTGTGATAATGATGGGGGGTAATGAGTAATGAGCAGGAGAGGAAGTGATGCGGGCTTCATCAGGGATGCTTAGGACTATTCCTGCTGCCAGCTCTCCTCCGCGTGATGCCGCCTCTCCCTTTGTCATGCGCTGCCGTATGGGATACATATTCATGCCTGCCTATGCTTCAGTGCGTCTGAGAGCTCCTCACACACACACACGACATGAAAGTTGAACACTTCTGAATGACTCCGCTAATTCAACTCAAACCTCATGCTCTTAAAGGGACAGTTCACCCAGGAATGAAAATATTCAGTTGTTGTTCGAAAGGTGACATGAGGGTTAATAAATGATGACAGGATTTTTATTTTTGGGAGAACGGTCCCTTTAAATGCATGGGAACAGCTACCCCATGTATATCTCTGGCTGTAAGGAATGGAGTTTATTCTGGCCACCGTTTTGCAACACAGGGGATTGTGGCTCTTTGCAAACTGTCGTAATTATGCAAATGGAATAATTGGACCGTTTCCTTGAATTCTTTGCCAGCCAAGACAGATTATTGATCGGAGAGGGAAAGAGAAGGAGGAGAGGATAAGGAATAAAGGGAAGGAGACGGATAAACAGAAGGGAGAGAGAGACAAATGTCCTGTGTTCTCAATAAACTTCCTGTCCTGAAGGAAACACGATCTATGCTGGGAAGAGTGAATACAACAGAAATAAAGCTGTAGAAATAGAGAGTTTATTCAGTCGACAAATTAAATTAGCCGAACTCTCATCTCCTCTGTTTTTGTGTGTGCCGTGCATATCTAAATGCATTTATCTGTGATAAACGAGTACATGTGTTAGATTTTTTTTGTGTGTCTGCTTGCAGTCGAGTGTGAATGTGCGTGGAGTCTGAATTAATTTGCTAATGTGCCTGCGGTAAACATAGACGATTCCCTACAGCTGCATTCGATTCTTTAAGAGGTAATGAGCGCAGAAGGAGTGCAGTATCAGCACTGAGTCATTAAAGCCAATTAGTTATTTCTAAAGACAGAATATTGTTAGTTACATTATAAGGATGAGTTAATCTCACAAACCTGCCAAGACCAAAACCAGGTCATATTTCACCCCTAAATCAAAATAAAGAAGAAATTATATTTTGCTTAAATACAAAGGGGCTATTTATAATATCACTGAAACTCAAACATACAAATTCTGCATTACAGTAATAAGAATATATATATATATATATCAAACTAAAATGATGTTGTTTGAGCAGTTTGAATGAGTCCTGTATAGTGTGTGTTTGTCTCTGTGTGAAGAGAATGTATAATGGTATAAGTATACCAGCCCAAAACGGCATTTCTTACATAAGACTGAGGGCCCCTTGATCTGGAACTAAGACAGACTGGCACAAGCCAGCTCACAGTTCACTCCTGTGTGTCTGAAACAGCACTTCCCTTCCCTCTGCTGGCCAAATGCAGGCATTACAATGCCATGACACAAATAAATCCCTGTGCATTTATCCTGTTTAATATCTGACTCTTTCCAGAATGATCATTCACATTAGCTCTATGACTTCCTATGGCCTTTAATCGTATTTTCCATTCTGTTATGGTTTTTCCATTAACAATGTGTTTGTATACAGTGTCCTGAATGAAAAATGCCTCATTATTATTTGTAATTGAACCCTTTGAATAATGCTATCAATTTGTTTTTGTCTTGTGTCATTGCTTAGTCCATCTCCTTCTGTACTCACTCTGCTGTGTTTCATTGTTTCTGTTTTGTTGCACTCCACAATCATGCAGCACCTGTTGGACGCCAGGAGGACAAAGGTTTGTTGTCATGTTCGCCATCGTGCGCAGAACATGGTACCACACACTCGATGTGAAATGTGTCCCTGATCTTTAAACAAAACCAGACTGTACCCTGAAACTGATCCCTGGATTCGGATCTCGTGGGTTTCTTTGAGTGTTGTTCTTTTCTATTAGGGATGCACAATAATGGTGACCATGTCAGTATTAGCCAATATTAGGATTTTTAGTTGTGTTGGTCTCATTAGTTCAATATCGAAAGCAGTTATTATCAGCAGATTTTATTTATTTTATTTTTTATTTGATGTAATTATTTTATTTTATTAATGGGTATATTAATTGAAACGTTTCCTTTTTATTTCTTTTTTACCATTTTCTATATTGTTATTTGCCTTTGTTATTTTTATCAGTTTTTTTAAAAGAAATATTTCCATTTAGCTTTTTTGTTTTTGTTTCAGTTTTAGTCATTTTGGTTCTAAAACATTTTATTTAATTCTGTTGCCAAAGCATCATTTCAAATTTTCGTTAAATTTTTTATCTAATATTTACATTTTGGTTTTTTTTCCTTATTTTTTTCAAGTAACTAAAATGATTTTTAATATTTTTATTTAACAATAACAACATGGCTTCATTCATTTTTCTGTAAAGCTACTTTGATACTATATGTATCTTGAAAAGTGGTATACAAATAAAAACGAACTGAACTGAATTGACTGAATTTGAAAAAAAGAAATAGGCAAAACTATAGATTTCATTGGCAAATATATTTCATTATCAGCTAACTACATCAGCTAATATTTTATATCAGTGCATCCCTACTAGCTGCTGATCTGAGACCATTGCTATTTTAATTATCACGTTTAAATGGATCAGATCTTTATATAAGGACAACCTCAATAAGGAACATTTTCCCTTATCTGCTCCTCTTTGTTCCTTCAAGATAAGCTAAGGCGGGGTAGCCGGGACTTAAATAGCTAGTTCTTTCCTAAAATCCTGACCAAAAGCATGCCTGTGATCGTCGACTGAACCGTTTCTTCGGTCAGAATTGTGTGTTCTGTTTGTGATAGCGCAAGGATGTGTAATGATCTAAATTTCCTGATACGAGTGTGGATTATCTGATCCAGTTCTGGGCCCATAAACTCTCTCATTCTGCCGAAGGTGCCACATAGACCCGAAAACCCCATTATCTTGTGACTATTTCTAGCACAGTTCTTTGCCATTAACCTTATTTAAGGAGCTATTAGTTAGTGTTTTCTCTAGAGAAACCTTATCCTTTCCGGTTTCCTCTCCTAGAATAGACCCCACTGTGGTTTTCCCGCTGTATTCTTAATTCTTTATCTGGATATATTTCCAGATATTGCTAAACTGGTCAGTTTAGCTATTCAAAATTAACCTTTCAATATTGATCGCAGTCAAAGAAATGGAAAATAGAAGTCATTATGAATGCAAAAATGAACCAGTTAAGTTGTAATCTGTACTCAAACCAGGTATGATGCAGCAATGCTTTAGGCTATCAATTCTAGCCCCGCCCACAGTGAAATCTCATTGGTCCAAAGCAGTGCTATTTTAGTATTATTTATATACTATAATAGTATTTATTCATATTTTTAACTAGCTTTTATTTTAAAAGTTTTCATTTTAGTTAAAGTTTTAGTAATTTTCTTATGTGCTGTTGTCATATTTATTCGTTTTTTGGGTTTATTTAATTTTTATTTCTGTTTTGGTAATTTTAGTACTTCAACTTCAACTTATTTATTTCAGTTGCCAAGGCAAGATTTTTCATTTTCATTTTTTAAGTTACATTTTTTTTATCTAGCATTATATTTCATTTTATAACAGCTTTATTTCAGTTACCTAAAACTATTTTTAATAGTTTAGTTTTAGTTAACAACAACAACAACACTTCTTCCAGCATCAATTACATTCTGATTGGCTTTTGTCACTTTTCAGCTTTTTAACGTTCTTGAAGGACAGAAAAATAGCTCGATGCTAAAAAACTTGTTGCCCCACACCTGGTTAGGACACAGTGCAATATGTTTATACATCACAGTGGGGTCTATATAGCCTGTTTTCCCAAAACTAACCTGATATTTCTGACCTCAAAACATGTTCTGAATGGGTCTGGATGAGGATACCTTCTGATTGTTGTCTAAATGAGGATCCCAAGCCATCTTATGTTAATTTCTGCTTTTGTTTCCTTCTCCAGCACCTCCAATTGACCATCCAGGCCCTGCAGGACGAGTTGAGGACTCAACGCGACCTCAACCATCTTCTCCAGCAGGAGAGTGGGTCGCGGGCCAGTGGCGGAGAACACTTCACCACCATCGAGCTGACCGAAGAGAACTTCCGTCGGCTCCAAGCCGAACACGACCGTCAGGCCAAAGAGCTCTTCCTCTTGAGGAAGACGCTGGAAGAGATGGAGCTGAGGATTGAGACGCAGAAACAGACGCTGGGAGCCAGAGACGAGTCCATAAAGAAGCTATTGGAGATGCTGCAGAGTAAAGGGCTTCCCCCAGCCTCAGGAAGAGCATCAAATGAGGAAGAGCAAGAGCGAGCCAGGCGTATCGCAGAGGCCGAAGCTCAGCTGGGCCACCTAGAGGTGATATTAGACCAGAAGGAGAAGGAAAACATCCATCTGAGAGAGGTATCAGGTTCTACTCACACTTTTGGGTTGAAAGTGGATTTTGGGCCATGCGTGTTCAGCCAAAAATGAAAATACTGTCATCATTTACTCACTGTTCACTTGTTCAAAACCTTTTTGAGTTTCTTTCTTCTGCTAAACACAAAATAAGATATTTTGAAGAATGCTGGTAACCAAACAGTTAGCGGTGTCCATTGACTTCCATAGTATGGAAAAAAATACTATGGAAGTCGATGGCTACCGTGAACTGTTTAGTTACCAACATTCTTCAAAATATCACCTTTTGTGTTCAACAGCTGAAAGAAATTCATACAGGTTTGGAACAACTTGAGAGAATTTTCATTTTTGGTTGAACTATCCCTTTAAAGGTGAAGTTTGTGAATTCTGCTCTGTTAGCATCACCAGGAATTGCAAAAATGAGTATTTTCAAACATGAACGTGTAACACTTTTCAAAGCAGATTTTTCAAAATATAATAATTCAGGGACAGTCTCCATGGAGCAATCTGAAGTTAAGTGGTTTGCCATCGTAATAATCAGATAGACAGTGAGATGCAACTAAGACAATAACAGCATATGGTCTGTGAAGTCATCTAAACCCAGGAGAAAAACGTGAGGAGATCCATGCCAGTGCTGTTGCAACCACACAGATAGTGCGCATAATTCACTGTGAGCTCAAAGAGAATAAAATAAAACAATAAAAATGTCAAAGAGTGAAAGAGATCAGAATGCACAGTGTGATTTTCAGAAGTAGGACATGTTCCTGGATTGCAATGTTTTGGGTTTTAGGTTTTAGGTTTAGGGATAGAGTTAGGGTTAAGTAATGGATTTTAACCTCACACTATAACAAGTAAAAAAAGTTGTTGTAATAAACAAGAACACCTTTTTTCTGCAGTGTAGTAGCTCTATTTTTGTGTTATGTGTTTGTCATTATGTTGATTATAATTTTTTGTTTCTCTCAGGAGCTTCATCGGAGAAACCAGCTTCACCCAGACCCTGGAAAAACTAAAGCTCTTCAGACTATCATAGAGATGAAGGTAAATATCTGTGAATGCTGTATATTGTATAATATGTACTATACATTACTATTCATAAGTTTGGGTCCTGTAATGTTTTTAAAGAAATTAATACTTTTATTCAACAAGAATGCATTATTTTGATCAAAAGTGACAGTAAAGGCATTTATAATGTTACAAAAGATTTGTATTTCAAGTAAATGCTGTTAGTCTGAACTTATTATTCATCAAAGTATCCTGAAAAAAGTATCACGGTTTCCAAAAAGTATTAAGCAGTACAACTATTTTCAACAATGCTAATAATAAGAAATGCTTCTTGAGCAGCAAATCAGCATATTAGAATGATTTCTGAAGGATCATGTGACACTGAAGACTGGAGTAATGGATGTTTGACATCACAGGAACAAATTACATTTTAAAATATATTAAAAACAGAAAACAGCTATTTTGAATTTTAATAATATTTCACAATATTACTGTTTTTACTGTATTTTTAAACAAATAAATGCAGCCTTGGTGAGCCTGGTGAGAGTGAGTTGTCGTTAGAGAGTGTAGTAATATTTGGCACGCTCCGGCTGCTCAGGAAGAAAAATAGACAGAAAAAGCAAACAGAAAGTGGTCCAGAAAGACAAGAGAAATGTCTGATGGCAAAGCCACTGCAGCATGCTGCTAAATGGCTGAATGAAACAGTAAGTGGGTTTGTGTGCTCACAGGCAGAAGCATTACACACTGCTCTAAAAATAAAGCATGACCTCATGCAAGGTACGCACACACCCCTCGGGTCCACTCTAATTGGAGCTAAATATTACCCAGAGTTCACCACTGCATCCATGTGATACAAAAAGCGTAATGATAGACTCCTATTCAAAGTGCAACTTCGCTAATTCGATTTATGCATTTTCCTTGAACCAAAAACCGCAAAAGCCGCTCCACCTGTACTGGTTTCCATTTCTCTTTTAACCTTTAGCATCACCGGTAGTGTTCTCTCGCCCTATTGGCTGAGCAGGGATGCTGATTCTGGTGCCATGGGAACAGGTGGAGTTGTTTACAACACAGAGAGCACAAATGCAGGCGTGGGAGAGGATGACAGAAAAGAGAGCAATGTGATCTGTTTGCTTATGCTCTGAAGATGGATATTATCTTTCATTGAGCCACAAGGTATAATGTTACATTGCATTTAAATGATGAAGGATTTACCATTCAGAGCCTTCAAGATATTGACGATGAGCCTTCGCTTTTTGCCTAAGGAATCGACGCTCTGTGTACAGTATGTGCAAAATGGGATGTTGGTTTTCAAAGGCCTCGTGTGAAAATGGTGCCTATTGATGTCTGTGAAAACAAAAAGACGAGAGAGTGAGCAAGAGAGAGAGAGAGAGAGGAAGAGAGCGGAAAGGAAGGGCGGGTTAGCGGAGAGAGCATGCGAGAAGGAACAGCAAACGTTCTCTTATGTCTGAATGGGAGATGGACCATATCTAATGCCAAAGACATTGTATTATTTATTTAAAAAGCTGAAGGAGCTGCAACGCTGCAACTTCAGGGAGTTCTCGCAGTCCAAAGAGGCACACGCACAGCTCGCTTTCCCAGAGCGTCTCTCCGCCCGGGCTGGATGTGCGCTCAGTACTACCAAATGGTGATTACATGCTGATCCATTAGCATGAGAGAGACAGATTCTGCTTTGGCTATGCAGCAGTACTGCAGCTACTCACTGGCGATGCTGCAAGACGTTAGAGTTTCGCATATACCCGTCTTCCTCTTGTTTTGATCCCATCTGTTGGGAATAGGGTTTGGCATGCTTCGATCCGTAGAATCGCACCAAAGTTGTCATACTGGCTTAAGATGATGGAGCACAGCGTGGCTAATTTTTCCACTAAATTGTTTATCCAGGACACCAAAATCGCATCCCTGGAACGCAACATTCGGGACCTGGAGGATGAGATACAGATGTTGAAGGCGAATGGATTGCTGAACACGGAGGATCGAGAGGAGGAGATCAAACAGATGGAGGTCTACAAAAACCACTCCAAGTTCATGAAGACCAAGGTAAACTTTTACATCAGGGAGTTCAAAACTATAAACAGCCATAGACACAAAGAAATCAGTGTGTTTAGGTAACTTATAAAGTGAAATGCAACATATATCTGATGATATTGATTATCTATGGTGTTTTTTAAGGGATGTTCTCATGTTGTTGTTATTTAATTTGTTGAACTCATAAGTAGGATGACACAAAAGATTTTACTGACCACAACTGTCAAGCTCCAAATAGGAAAATAAAAGCAAAAACCATTATAAAAATAGTGCACACAACTTCCACACACAGTCTTCTAGAAGCCATGTGGTTTACTTGAGAAGCAGACTGAAATTTAGGTCAAGATTTGAGTAAATAATGACAAAAGTTAATTTAATTACTTAATGATTGCTAACAGCCTGAAGATGTATATTGATTTTGCTTGAAGCTTATATGCTTTTTTTTATCATATGAGCAAGATTTTTTGTTTAAAGTAAACATGAAATCAATATTGACCCTACTTACTTTCTTAACAAACATTCCTGATTTTGTTTTGGATAATTTGTTTTGGATAATAATTTTTTTTTTCTTATTCCAAATTATAATTTATTTATTTTTGTAATCTTGCTTAAAAATGTAAAAATTTGCTTTGTCTCTTAAACAGCTGTCCTATTTACGTTTTCAACCCCTCATATTTCAATCCCTCCCCTGTAATTACCTGCCATAGTGACACATTGCACAATCCAATTCTTGATGGATAAAAGTCCCACCCTTGATATTTTCACTTTAAATATTGTTTCATATTAACGAAAGGAAATGGGTTGTGAATGCTGTTTCAGGTTTATTTTTAAAGCAAATAAAACAGTAAAGATTTGCAAGATCAGCTATAATATCAGTGATTGGTTAACATAAAAAAAAAAAGATCTGCTATTGGTAGCGGCCAAAATTCCGCTTTCAGTCCATCCTTAGGTGAAATATTACATTGAGCTTCTTTTAAAGAAATAAATGTGTCAGAAAATGTTTAAGTGCAGTAAAGGGTTTTAAGTGTTTGGGAAGTGGCTGAGAACATCCTTGTGGATGTCTTGTGGAATTGTAATGATGGATTTGCGGAGTAATGCTAGAAGCAGCAGTATTGAAACTATAGCATCTGTGTAAATATTTCTCACGACTTTGCTGACAGTGTTCCCTGTCAAAACACTTCAGTATGTCTGCTGTAGGTTTATTAGAATTTCTTACCTCATAAACTTTGGCTGTTTCCAGTGCCAACAAGTGTACCATGCACTGCGTCTAAAAGTGTCTCGAAACAATACATTGCGTAAGAGGTTGTGGGTAGTATTAGCCAAAAAGGAATCGTTGTAGCAGTGTCGTTGTAAAACTATTAAAAAAACTTTTTTTTCGTAAGTTAAAATAAAATAAAATATAAATATTAGATGAAAAACTTCAGCTTAAAAAAATAAAATGACCAAAACTATACTAAAATATCAATTAAAGGTAAATAGAAATATTGAAAACACAAAAAAAATTATAAAAAGCACACAACTGAATTACTAAAAATCTAGCGTAGCGTTAGTTCTGGCAGGTCACGTTAGTCAAGCTCGCATCAGCTGACTCTCAGCTGATCCCCATCTACCTATAGGAATACGACGCCTATCTAAGCATTCATATATAAGGTCCCTCAGTATTATCAGCAGTTTTCGTATTGCTCAATAGCTAATTACTCTCCTCCATCCCCAGCTCCTCCTCTGTCAGTCAGGATTCAGCCTTCTGATTCTCCTTTGAATCAGACTAATTCTAAAATGTGTACATAACATTATTGAACTTTAACGATATCTGCAATACATTTATGTTGGTTCTGTTCTGTTTACCCTGGGGGGGTTATCGCTGCTCTCCCTGCTCTCATCCATGCTAGGCTGCATGGATGCGCAGGGAGTTCTTGCCCAGAACAGAACCATACCGCCAATCCAAACTGTATGCTTATTGTCAATCATCTTTGACGATAGTGGTCCTGACAGAACTGAAAATAAAATTAAAACAAAAACCAAAAATATAAAAATAAGAGCAAATTTTAAATTCATTTAAAAAAAATTATATTTACTAATTATAATACATTATTCAGATCAATAATTTATATACTAAAATATACTAAAATAACACTGCCATCCAGGCCACTTTAACATACTATTTTCAATGTGCAATGATTTGGGTACATACTAATTTTAAAATTGCATACTGAATATGACAGATGCAAATTGGGATTCTGACTTTGTTCTTTTAAACTCATATTTAATTATATTCTGATCCAGAGTTCTGATTGGTTTGTTTGATTTGCACCGCATTGCTACTGTTTTGAACTGGCTTGTTTCTTAAAAGAAAAATCTAGTTGGTTAGTTGATTTTTGTGCACGTGTGTGTGGGTATTATTATGTGTGATGTCTTTGCTGTATCTAACATGCTTGTGAATAAGCTGGGGGTTTTGTTGTGATATTTATAGATCTCGTTAATCAATAATTAATATGGCTGATGTATATTAAATGGGGATTGTGTTCTGAAATCCATCTTTTATGTGAGGAGAGTACAGATGTAGAGAAGAAAATTCCCATGCTCATTTCAGTTTAACTATTAAAAAAACATAGCTGATTAACACATTTTATGACATGATATTGTAAAAATATTTGTTTTTTGGATACTTGGATGTTTTTTAATATTTTATGTGCTAAATGATTTCCCCGTCCTATAAATAACAGAAAATGTTCTTTCTCTGTGCCTTCTTTTTCAGATTGACCAGCTCAAGCAGGAGCTCTCAAAAAAAGAGTCTGAGCTTTTAGCTCTGCAAACAAAACTGGAAACTCTGAATAATCAGAATTCAGACTGCAAACAGCATATTGAAGTGCTCAAAGAGTCTCTCACTGCCAAAGAGCAACGTGCTGCCATCCTACAGACAGAGGTTAAAATGTTATTTTATTTTATTACTCTATTTTACTTCTTTATTTTTATTTTATTAAGTTTTAACATTTACCTTGGTGCAACTCCTTGTCCCTTAAAATTCTATGTGTGTGTGTTATTGTAAATTATTTTATTTTATTTTTTAATTTACTCTTTTATTTTATTTCAATGACCACTTGAAGGCATATCTCATCAGCTTTACATGAACTCTTTGCTCATGGTGTGTTGTTTAGGTGGACGCTCTTAGATTGCGTCTGGAAGAGAAGGAATCTTTCCTTAATAAGAAGACGAAGCAACTGCAAGACTTGACAGAGGAGAAGGGAACACTGGCCGGGGAGATCAGAGACATGAAAGACATGCTGGAAGTCAAAGAACGCAAGATAAACGTCCTGCAGAAGAAGGTAAATCTCACTCAAGAATCAAAGGTCAGAGGCCAGTTTTCATGGGCCATTAAAAAGGATTGGGGTCGATACAGAGAAGAATGTGATATGAGCCAGAGCAAGGGGATTTGAAAGCCTGTATATGTAACAGATTTATCTTATTGCGCACCTATATAGAGTTTTTGGTCCGATTTGTTAGAAAATATACTGAGAAATGGACAATTTATTCTTTGTTAATTAGGGAAATACACAGAAAGCTCTTTTCTAAAACCTGGTGAGCTGAATTTTGACTAAAAATTGAAGCAGAACTGCGTGTATTCTTCACAGATAAGGCAGGATTAGTCAAATGCATTTTAACTGCAGAGCCGCAGGGCAGTAGTGTCTTTCTCCCCATATCTGCTTTCAACTGCTTTTTCTTCTTCTTACCATCTCACCACATGCTTTGCTGGGTTCTTCAGCCTTTTTCATGTTGTTCAGTCACTGGAAACATCTCAAGAGTCAAAAAAGGCTAAACCGTATTTAACTTCTGATCTCTTGCTGTTTTGTGTGCTGGTTTGATCCTTTTTATCATACATTTTAAGTCACATCACAAATAACCTGCTGTATTTCTCAGATATTTATACAAGGAAACACCCTAGTAGCTCCCTTTGCCTTCAACAGCTTCATTTGTTCTTGAAACCCCTTCATATTGCTCCATAACTGGGGGTAACGGGATATTGCACCATTCATCAAAGAAAGCATCCAGTTCTTGGGGGGATGAAGGAAGTGAAATCCAGCCCATTATCTGACCGTACAGAACATCATCAGGCATAAATATTCCCACGAGACGCTGCCCGTACCATTAGAGACCAACCGCATGTTTCACAGTCAGCAGTAGATGTTGTGGGCTGAAACATCCTCAGGCTTCCTTCAACACAAACCCATTCAAATGGAAAACAAGGTGTTTGTTAGACTAAGGTATGCATCTTTGTAAGATGGCCTTAAGAACATGTGGCTTCTTTGTAAGATAGCCTCTAGCAGCTACAGTACATGCAGTATACATCCATTCATGTCAGTAAACATTGACTTACGAATGTTTCTCATTGTCAGTGCCATTTGTTGTTATTTGAAATTTGCCCTTGTTATTTTGACAGTGTTCACCCTTTGACACATTAAAATGATGTTTTTGTGACCAATGCATCTACAATTTGTGGGTATATTTTAGTGCTGGGCGGTATACCGGTTCATACCGAATACCGGTGTTTATTTTTGTTATGATATGAATTTTTAAAATACCGCAATACCGGTGTATGTCGCTTAAACAACGTTCGGAACGCGACACTGTTTGAAAGGGAACAGCTGTATGTGTTACTAAGCATGAAAGTTCCGAAACTGAAGCTGTAGAACTAAAAGAACGTGATGACACAGAAGAACTCATCCACAATATCCACACTGACCGTATACAACGTTCGGAACGCGACACTGTTTGAAAGGGGTCCCTTTTCACTGTTGCACTGTGGTGAGGGAACAGCTGTATGTGTTACTAAGCGTGAAAGTTCCGAAACTGAAGCTGTAGAACTAATAGAACGTGATGACAGAAGAACTCATCCACAATATCCACATTGACCGCCACAAATATCCACCGCCCCCTGCCATCAGCTCCCGCGTCTCACACACACGAGCGCGACTTTAGCACTAGATTTAGCAACTTTCAGACCCTTTTAGTGGCTTTTTTTCCATAGAATATTCATACTGACAAACCTAGCAACTTTTTGGGATAAACCTTAGCTATGGTTCAGAGAAGCAGCGCATTCAGTTGGCCGCACCGCAGCCAGCTCGTCAATAAATGAGTACAAAACAGCGTTTCCTAGCACCCTGTCGCTTACTGATTGTTTGGAATTATAAATATGAGCGTAGTTCGTCTGTTAATATCACATGCACTTTTTTGTTTGTTGTTTTTTTTAGTTTGTTACTCAGACGCAGGCAGTGCGCTGCATGAGACAAAAAAGTAATATAGCCAAAACAACTGCATAGCCGCTCTTTAGTGTAGATGCATGTTGATTTTATCAGACGATGCCGCGATTATAAATGATCGAGACTCCTGGTTAACATTAAAAGGGGTCGTGTTTAGTCACTATTTAGTGTGGTATTTTTTGACAATATTCACTCATCATGACAGTAAAATAGGGCATTCTAAGTCAATATACTGCTGAATTTCCTCTCTCAATCAGTAGAAAATATGCTTAACACCCGGTCATGCATGAAAAAAATACCGTCATGTACCGTTAAACCGGTATAATTTTTAAAAATACCATGATATAAATTTTTGGTCATACCGCCCAGCACTAGTATATTTGTAACTTTATTGGCTTATAATACTTTTACAATTAATGCTTTAATATTAAAAAATTATTTAGCAGATCTCTTATAGCAATAAGATAACATGACATTAAGTCAAATTTAAACTCCCTTTCTATGTGCTTTATATAAAGGTGAAGTATGTCATATTAGCACCCCTGGTGGCACCAAGTTAAAGTGCAATTCTTGATTGAGGCAAGAATGAGTCCTAAAACCTGAAAAGGAGTTCCATCGCCCCAAAGTCAATTGTTTTTTTTAAATGGTTTTTTGGTGAAATGCTTGAAATAAGGTCTGTGGTAAAAACAAGCTCAATATATGTTCACGTTTTATTTTACGACATCATTTATAATACATCATTAATACCCCACTCGTGATTTTTACTTTTTTTTTAAAGGAAAACTCATCTACTCACTAGTTGACATTTTTTTTACAGCCTCATTGTGTTTATACTCATGCTCTTGCAAACTGTTCTAAACGTAAACTTACGAACTTGTAGATTTTAAATAAATATTAATATAGAGTTGTTGTGGTCGTGATGTTGAAGTCATGCGACTGTGATATAGTTTGTTTATAGCCTAACTTTTTACTTCTGGCAATTGTATTTAGGCTTCAAGATTCATAACAATTGCATTTATTTGTAAAGATTATCATGATGAACAAAGCATCTAAGAATCATTAACTTTTGTTGGTCACAGAGCTTATTTTCTGCCATAATCCAAAAGGCAATTGAAAAATCCCATTGGCTTTTTGTTGAGTTTGCAATCAAAAGAGAACTCCAAACTCTCAATTAACGGTTCGATGGTTGCTAAATCCAGACTGGTTTTTTATCTTCTTCCTCTCTCTCAGATTGAGAACCTTCAGGAGCAGCTGAGGGATAAAGATAAACAGCTCGGGAATCTAAAGGACAGGGTGAAGTCTCTCCAGACGGACTCCAGCAACACTGATACTGCCCTCGTCACACTAGAGGAAGCCCTGTCTGAGAAGGTGCCAGAAATTGTCCCAAACAGGTGGAAGTGGAAATGAAAATGTAGGCCAGAAGCACATAAAATTAGAGCTGCCTCATATACAGTATGCTAATTTAGGTTTTTGGTGAAAGCTGACACTTTTCACTATAAATGAAGTTCAAAGTTCGAGAAATTGCCTTTGACAACAGGCTGTGTATGACATTTTCGCAGGATTTTACACTTAGGAAATAAATTGTGCCTGCTGATAGCATTGTTTATTTGCATGCACTGTGTTGTTTTAGCACCTGATTCTCTAAAGTAATTAGGCAAATCAGGTAACAAAGAAAACATGGCCAAAAAATGTATTAAGTATACAGCACATTTCTCAGCATTCAGGCCAGATGCCTGGAGACCACGATGATCTGGTACACTTTACTCAGATTCTACAGCATTTTTCCAACTTTACGGCAAGTTTTTGTCAATTTACCCCCTAATCTGTGAACAATGAAGACGTTTACTGACATTTATTTATAAACCTTGAGTGTTACGGAAGTGGAAATTGTTTTAGCATGCTCAATTAGCCGCGAGTTCAGGTGCAATGTGTTTTTGTCACAGGAGCGAATTATCGAGCGCCTGAAAGAGCAAAGGGAAAGGGAAGACCGAGAGAGAATGGAGGAGGTGGACTCATATAAAAAAGAGAATAAAGACCTGAAAGAGAGGGTGAACTCTTTACAAGTGGAGCTAACAGAGAAAGAGGTACGTCAGTGATTGTGTGCGTGTCTTGTTTCAGTTGTGTTTCTGGGAGGTTTTGATCGGACTGTCTTGCTCTTCCTCCAGTCGAGTCTCATAGATTTAAAAGAACACGCCTCCTCGCTGGCCTCGTCAGGTCTTAAGAAAGACTCCAAACTCAAGTCCCTTGAGATCGCAATCGAGCAGAAGAAAGAAGAATGCAGTAAACTGGAGACACAGTTACAAAAGGTATGATTTTCCTTCTGACATCTTGATAATTCGATATTGGACATTTTCGGATTATCAGCATCAGTTGTTAACTGTGCATCTTAACAGAAATTAAGATTAACAGAAGTGGTTGTTCCTCTGTGTGTCAACTCCAGGATATACTGACAGTTTTGCAAATAGAAAATGCACATTTTTGTTTTCAAATATTTTTAGTTATTAAATGTTGTGTAAAATAAAACGTAATTTTTTATTATTTAATTTTAGCAATCATGTGAATTTAGAATTTCAGATCTTTTTTCAGAAATTTCATATTACGATTATTACATTATATAATTATACTATACAATTTTACAATCTAAACTTGTGAAAGTATATATATATATATATATACAGGTGCATCTCAATAAATTAGAATGTTGTGGAAAAGTTCATTTATTTCAGTAATTCAACTCAAATTGTGAAACTCGTGTATTAAATAAATTCAAAAATAAAGACTTTTACATTGTTCTAAAAAATTAAATGCTGTTCTTTTGAACTTTCTATTCATTAAAGAATTTCTTAAAAATATTAAAAAATATTTTTCTTGAGCAGCTAATCAGCATTTTTGATTTCTGAAGGATCATGTGACACTGAAGACTGGAGTAATGATGCTGAAAATTCAGCTTTGTCATAGAAATAAATTACATTTTAAAATATATTCAAATAGAAAATAGTTATTTTATGTTGCAAAAGAATTTCACAATATTACAGTTTTCCTGTAATGTTCAGTGTTTTTAATCAAATAAATGCATAAGAGACTTCTTTCAAAATTTAAAAATTAAACATGTTAAAATCTTAAAAATTTCACAGAAGTTTTGAACGGTAGTGTATGTATTATAAGCATAACAATCTTTTGGAAAAGTTTTTTCCAATCTTTTTTAAAAGACCAAAACTTTTTGTACAAAGGAGTTCATGTGCTCAATGTCACAAATTTGCTGATTTGATTGACAGTGCAACGTGCTTTTTCTGTTTCTGTTCATTTTGAATGAATCCCAGGTTTTCTCTGTGGTCTCACTGGATATATTTTGGCAGTATATGCTCTAGGAATATCTACCTTTTTAAACCCCATATCAATCAACCTTTAATTTTCACCACTAGAATTACATTCAATGATTTAGCCAGTTTTTTCATTGAATGTGTTTTCTCCATCATCTTAATGGTCACTCATTTTAGAGGGCATCATGGGAACTGTATAAAAGTGTTTATGAGATGTCTTTGTCTAATTTCTCTTATTTGACAGTAGCTGTGTCTCAAAACCTAGTGAATTGCCTACTTAAATGGCATTTTTGGGTGCCGGGGGCACATAGTTCAGTTAAAACATTTGAAATGTGACTGTGATGATCAGAAATGCTGTCTAGGAAGGCGACTCACTCTGATCTGACACTCAGTCAGCTTCGTTTTGTTCTTGTGTTGCTCTCTGGTTGTTTCTATTCTCCTGTGTAGAACATTATCATTTTCCTGAAAGAAGAGCTAATGATAAAGCTTGTGCTGTTTTACTGAGTCCCTTCATCCTCCTCCTCTTCCTCATATCCCATGATTCCCTCCTTTGCAATGTAGCAAGCAGAGCAGCTGTTCAGTCAAATGAACAATCCCGTAAGTGTCTCTCTGGATATGTATACAAGCACACTTTGAAAACATGAGGACACTATACTCTTAGTTTCTTTCTTTACCCTTAACTTGTAAAGGTCTGCAAATAATTAAACCCCTGCTGCCTATATAATATGTATATTAGGTAGGTACAGCTTTTCATAATTATGTGAAATGTCATGTACAAATATCTGGACGTCTGGTTATTTTTGGAGGTTTTTGCAGTTGCAGGTTATTTGGGGTCTTGCATATAGAGGAATGTAAATAATTTAATGTATAGTAAATTGTGCATTACAAAAATTTAATTTGAGTATTAATTATTTTATTTTATTATTTTTCAAAAAAAATTCATCCATAGTTCTGGTGCAATACAGATATTTTCAGCATCTTGCATGTGCATCCTGTTTAATATCCATTATATTAATTTATTGTTTTTATCATATAAACTGTACGTAGTGACAACAATGAGATGAAACCAACAGGATTAAAACAGAATTAATTGGGATTCAAGGGCATTCTGTGAAATGTTGAAAAACTGTATTGTTTCCTCATGCTTCCAATGTTTCCTTGAAATTAATACCCAGATAATTGAACACGCATATGTCTGAAGGCAAACGCATTGCAAAGAACCTTACCACTGAACCATGGAGCTAAAATCCACATTTGCATGTTGCATTGCATGTTCCTGTTTTGTGAGTTTAATTCCTCTCATGTTATGTGAACTTTTTGAGAATCTGGTTTGTCAGCTTTGATCTGTTGCAACTTTTGGTTTTATGACCACATTATTATCATGTTATCGCTTTCTTAAATTTTGTATTGTGTGTGATCCATGTTGTGTTTCAGAGTGCTTACAGTGTTTTAATAATGAAGCAAGGCCGCATTTGAATATTGCAAAGAAAATTATGCATAACTGCAGCTTCCTCAGTTTTACAGTATGACGTGATCTCCTATATTTAGTTTTAACTGCAACAAGCCAAATAAGCACATTTAATCTTCGGGATTTATGCATTTAAAGCTTGGCTAATTATCTGCTTTGTGGAGCCAAAGAGCCCTCTAGTCTGCAATACTGGTGTATGTGTTGGTTATAGAACTGGGAATGTTTCTTCATGAATTGATTTTAACTGGTTTCTATGGTGATGCCTTCCAATGATCCTCATACAGAAGGCTCATGAAGTGGAGGTGCAGCAAAGCTCACCCCTGCTGCCTATATAATATGTATATTAGGTAGGTACAGCTTTTCATAATTATGTGAAATGTCATGTACAAATATCTGGACGTCTGGTTATTTTTGGAGGTTTTTGCAGTTGCAGGTTATTTGGGGTCTTGCATATAGAGGAATGTAAATAATTTAACGTATAGTAAATTGTGCATTACAAAAATTTAATTTGAGTATTAATTATTTTATTTTATTATTTAAAAAAAAAAATTCATCCATAGTTCTGGTGCAATACAGATATTTTCAGCATCTTGCATGTGCATCCTGTTTAATATCCATTATATTAATTTATTGTTTTTATCATATAAACTGTACGTAGTGACAACAATGAGATGAAACCAACAGGATTAAAACAGAATTAATTGGGATTCAAGGGCATTCTGTGAAATGTTGAAAAACTGTATTGTTTCCTCATGCTTCCAATGTTTCCTTGAAATTAATACCCAGATAATTGAACACGCATATGTCTGAAGGCAAACGCATTGCAAAGAACCTTACCACTGAACCATGGAGCTAAAATCCACATTTGCATGTTGCATTGCATGTTCCTGTTTTGTGAGTTTAATTCCTCTCATGTTATGTGAACTTTTTGAGAATCTGGTTTGTCAGCTTTGATCTGTTGCAACTTTTGGTTTTATGACCACATTATTATCATGTTATCGCTTTCTTAAATTTTGTATTGTGTGTGATCCATTGTTCAGCTTGCAGATGTATGTTGTGTTTCAGAGTGCTTACAGTGTTTTAATAATGAAGCAAGGCCGCATTTGAATATTGCAAAGAAAATTATGCATAACTGCAGCTTCCTCAGTTTTACAGTATGACGTGATCTCCTATATTTAGTTTTAACTGCAACAAGCCAAATAAGCACATTTAATCTTCGGGATTTATGCATTTAAAGCTTGGCTAATTATCTGCTTTGTGGAGCCAAAGAGCCCTCTAGTCTGCAATACTGGTGTATGTGTTGGTTATAGAACTGGGAATGTTTCTTCATGAATTGATTTTAACTGGTTTCTATGGTGATGCCTTCCAATGATCCTCATACAGAAGGCTCATGAAGTGGAGGTGCAGCAAAGCTCACGAGGGAACCCTGAGTATGTGGACCGGGTCAAACTTCTGGAAAAGGAGGTGTCTTTCTACAAAGATGAGTCCAGCAAATCCCAGGTCGAGGTCGAGAGGTTACTGGAGATTCTGAGTGAGGTGGAGACGGAGAAAAACGACAAGGATAAGAAGATCGCAGAACTGGAAAGGTGAGGAAAAAGCCACTTGTTTACTTTCTAAATGCTTTTGGAAGTGTGATGTTGAGCATTCAAATCACATTGACACTACTAGTTAAAGTTTTTTTTTCCGCATGAATTTGTATGATTTCGAAAAGCCTTTGATCTAATACTTATACTTAAATACTTGAAATTAGTTTTGTAGAAAAACATAATTTGTGACTTTGTACATTTATTGTAGTATATGCTGTATGAATGCATTACAAAATAATTGTATTTAATGCATGTAATGCATACATATGTGCATACAGTGTAATACAATAAATGCATAGTTATTTTTAAAAAAAGTAAAAAAAATAAAATAATAATAATAATATGAGTTTGGCCAGATAATTATGCAAGCATTTCTTTACAAAATAAAATATTTAATTAATAAAACATTTTTTAACAAATGATTTTGGCCATGTAGTGTGATAGTGTTTCCGACACGGGATAAAACTTTAACATAAAACTTTAACTTTTTTTAACATACTTACATTTGTGTTATTTTAATGTTTTTCTAAAATGTTAAAAGTAGTATTAATAGACAATGAATAAACATGTCCAAACATTCCTTTGTAGCGTAAATATTGGAATTCAGGTGAATTTTATACGATTTGACGAGCTGAAAATGATTTCTGATGCCTGTATGAGTTTCATAATGCAGCATCAGAACTAATCTCTCGTTTTGCTGTTATCTCGGGCTTTGACAGCATCGGTTGACAGTTTCTACTGTACTTAATATCAAATTCTGCTGGGGTATAACATCAAAATGCTGATGTCAAGGGCCGTTTTGTTACTGAGGCAGTACAAACCATGCTGCACTCTCAGAGTTGGTCATCTCCTAAAGATGAAATATGATGATGATTGCAAATATTTATGCTGTTTCCTGAAATCATGCATTCATGAGGTCATCAGTATTCTGTGTGTTTCTGACATGTTCTGAATATTGATATTGAGCTCGTGATTAGTGGTTGTGAACTGCCTTCTCTTCATGCGCCGTGATGACTGCTATTCACGACAGATCTGTGTGCGTTTTGGCATGTTCACATACAACTGCCTTCATATCTCTTTACTCTTCTTCTAAATTCTTATGTTTAGTTGTTGAGTAGTTCATCTAAGATATCAGGTCCATGCTAGTCATATATGTTCGGGTTGTACATCATCTGAAATGGGCGTTCACACTAACAGCAATTTCCAAGTGACTGTAATTGATTGAGATATGACACAACAAAGTCATGAAAGGTTCAATTTCATGCAAATAAGCAGTAATACAATTAGTGGATAATACTAAATATGTCTAATTTCTAATTCTCTATATATATAATATATATAATGCAAAACATCGACTAGCCATAGTAGAAATTATCAGCATTCCAAGTGAGTTTGATTTATGCATTTATCACGCATTATGCAGTGCTGCAGTTTGCACTTTATATACACTTTTTCCCTTTTATTAATAAAATTCCTGTGTGAACAGCCCTTAAAATAGAGCATCGAACATTACATTCAGTTCCTCGTAGGTTCTCCAGCTCTCGCTCAAAGTCTCGTTGCTTTTTCTCGGTTGACATGCTCATGCTTTAGTGTTAATGTGGTTTAATTAACCATGTGTGTTTCTGTTCTGTTTTTTTTACCGTCTCGCCAACTCTTTCTCTGTTCTGCCTGTTGGTCTTTCTCTTTTTCCGACTTCTTTCTCTTCCTCCTGTTCTTCCATGTTCCTTCATCTTCTATCATAAAACACTCATTTCTGGTTTAAAATGTTTTTGTCCATCCTCATGTTTTTCCTATCCTGCATCTCCTCTGCATTTCTCTCATTGGCTCCTCAATTTCTGTGTTTAACCAATTGAAATTCAACATTGTATTAATTTCTATCTATCTATCTATCTATCTATCTATTTATCTGTCTGTCTGTCTGTCTGTCTGTCTGTCTGTCCGCCTGCCATCTTCCTTCGTGTTACCTCCATCCATAACTTCATAACTCATACCCCCTTCACTGTGGCCCAGTCCCCCTCCTACCGCTGCCCGCCCCGCGCCCCGCCCTGGTGGCAGAGCCCCCTCTGAACCTCCCCCCTCTGT
>NW_015639507.1:1592894-1601334 GCF_001515625.1 Sinocyclocheilus rhinocerous
ATCTATCTATCTATTTATCTGTCTGTCTGTCTGTCTGTCTGTCTGTCTGTCCGCCTGCCATCTTCCTTCGTGTTACCTCCATCCATAACTTCATAACTCATACCCCCTTCACTGTGGCCCAGTCCCCCTCCTACCGCTGCCCGCCCCGCGCCCCGCCCTGGTGGCAGAGCCCCCTCTGACCCTCCCACCTCTGTGTCCGCTGCCCCCCAGCAGATTGGGGGCATGGTGTGGGACTTCCTGGGAAAGTGAGTGCTCTGTACTGGCACCACGGCTCGGCTGCATTTATGTCTGCAACTGCAACTGTTGTGTGCCTGCTTGATGCCTTGATGCCCCTGTTGCACGGCTGTCTCTCATTCACTGGTTTTTCTTACCAAGAAATACATTATTTTGTTCTTTATAATGTGGGAAATATGTGCCAGATTGCATTGATGTAAAAATCCGTGGACTGAGACAGCTCAGAAAATAATATGTGTGTATCATGTGTTTTGTGGTTGTGTTTGCTGTTTCTTGTGCATGTCTGGGCCTCTCTTCCAAAACCTAGTGAGATGCCTCGCTGTTTAATGTCTACATAGGCATCATCCTAACCAAGATGGAGCCTCATAAGTGGGTGATTAAAAAATTGTGAAAAAGTTTCTTAGTGGGCAGCAATTCAGTCATTAAAAAAACAGTGCTCAAGAAATCTGTATAATGCTAATATTTGATTTCAAGAGAGTCTGATGCTGCATGTTGCTAAGCTAATAACTCAATAGAAATATTAACTAAGTGCATTTGAAAAAGTATTAAATAAAATATGATTATAAAATTAAATTATACAATTTCCCTCATTTGCCATTTTGATCTTGTTGCAGTACATTCTGGGGTTGCTGTATATAAAAAAAGTTCAAAAGTTTGGGTCAGTAGTTTTAATTTTAGTTTTAATAAATAGTTTTAATAAAGTTTTATTCAGCAAGGATGCATTAAATTGGCCAAGAGTGACAGTAAAGACATTTAAAAAGTTACAGAAGATTTCTATTTCAAATAAATGCTGATCTTTTG
The DNA here is from genome assembly GCF_001515625.1 of Sinocyclocheilus rhinocerous. Lineage (NCBI taxonomy): Eukaryota > Metazoa > Chordata > Actinopteri > Cypriniformes > Cyprinidae > Sinocyclocheilus > Sinocyclocheilus rhinocerous. The sequence goes on from NW_015639507.1 coordinate 1,593,930, forward strand.
AACTTTCTATTGATCAAAAAATACAGAAAAAAAATATATCACAGTTTTCTCAAAAATAATAAGCAGTTTATTTCCGCATTAGTAATAATGTTGTTTCCTGAGCAGCAAATCAGGATCATGTGACACTGACAAGAAAAAAAAATCAGCTTTACCATCACAGGAATAAATTACATTTTTATAACATATTCAAATAAAAATTACATTTTTCACAGTATTACCATTTACTGAATTTTTGATCAAATAAATGCAGCCGTAGTGAGCATAAGAGATTTTTTCCATAAACATTAAAAAAATCTTGCAGAACCCCAATCTTGCAGAAGAATACATTTAATGCTTCCTTAGATTTTGGCCATGACTACATATCTTATATATTGCTGTCTGCAGACTTCCTTTTGGTGGTGGTGCCTAAACTATGTTGCCTATAGGTAGGAAACTCACTAGGCTTTGGAACTGTGCTAATGTGTACATCAACCAGAGTGCAAGTTTTCCTTTTATGATTATATCTGTTCTATAAGATTTTTTTTTATTATTAATTTTTTTGTTTCTGGTATAGTAAATATAGAATGTGAAAAGTCTCACAGTTTTAATCGAAGTGACAGTAAAGACATTTAAAAAGTTACAGAAGATTTCTATTTCAAATAAATGCTGATCTTTTGAACTTTCTATTGATCAAAAAATACAGAAAAAAAATATATCACAGTTTTCTCAAAAATAATAAGCAGCTTATTTCCGCATTAGTAATAATGTTGTTTCCTGAGCAGCAAATCAGGATCATGTGACACTGACAAGAAAAAAAATCAGCTTTACCATCACAGGAATAAATTACATTTTTATAACATATTCAAATAAAAATTACATTTTTCACAGTATTACCATTTACTGAATTTTTGATCAAATAAATGCAGCCGTAGTGAGCATAAGAGATTTTTTCCATAAACATTAAAAAAATCTTGCAGAACCCCAATCTTGCAGAAGAATACATTTAATGCTTCCTTAGATTTTGGCCATGACTACATATCTTATATATTGCTGTCTGCAGACTTCCTTTTGGTGGTGGTGCCTAAACTATGTTGCCTATAGGTAGGAAACTCACTAGGCTTTGGAACTGTGCTAATGTGTACATCAACCAGAGTGCAAGTTTTCCTTTTATGATTATATCTGTTCTATAAGATTTTTTTTTATTATTAATTTTTTTGTTTCTGGTATAGTAAATATAGAATGTGAAAAGTCTCACAGTTTTAATCGAAATGGTTCCTCAGTTTCAGCACAATAATTTTCCTTCACATAGTGTCATATGTGTGATAACTGCACACTTGAAATATCTGTTGTGTTGATGTTGGCATGGCAACATGTAGATGTGTAGTCATTTTCTAAAATTACACCAAGATTAAAGGGATCATTCACCTAAAAAATAAAAATTCTGTCATTAATTACTCACCCTCATGTCATCAGGCTGATTTTCTTTCTTCCATGAAATACAAAAGAAGAAGTTGAGGGCTGTTCATACCAACGACAATAACTATAAAATAAAGTTTTAATAATCATTCTGCTTTTATGAGAATAGGGAGGTTCACACCACAGCTGTAACGATAACGACACAGAGGAAAAATATAGTTGGAATCACTTTCAGAATGATTTTTGTCAAGTTGGTGAATGATTAAAATCACTGACAGCCAATCAGAATCCATCCTGCTTTAAAGAACTCGAGCATTTAAAGCGGCAGACAACAAAACTGCAGCTCATGCTTATTATAAACAGAACATTATCATCTGTTGGTGTGGATGCTAATATTGTTATAATTTTTTTCTTTGTTGTTGGTGTGAACGGGCATTTGGACAGAATGTTCTGTCAGAAAGTGAATGAGAACGAATCCTGTTGAACTCCAAAAAATGACAAAAAGTCAACACTGAAATGCAATATAAATTGTTTGTATGTATGGCTTGTGCATTATATTCCAAGTCTTCTCAAGTTATACAATGGATTTGTTTAAGTATTTTATTATATTTAAGTCAATATTTACTAAAAAACAATAAATCACGCCTCCTGTGTGCTCTATTGAAGAAAGAAAATCATGCATGTTCAAAACTACACACGGGTGAGTAAATGACGACATTATTTTCATTTTTAGGTGAACTATTCTTAAAATTATACTTTAAATATTACAGTGGTTTTCACTTAGATCTAACTAATGCTATTTTTAGGAATCTTGGTGTATTTTATTCCACCCTGCTTAAATGACATGTTAACTTCTGCAGTTGTTACTCTACTTTGCACACAAACGCTTCAGTGATCTCTGTGCTTGCCGCTTGGTGTTGCTGGCATACGAGGGCTCTGAAAATGAGCAGAGCCCTGTTTCCTGACCCTTGAACACTCATTTCACATGTCATCTTTCTGCTTCCTAACACAAACTCTCCTCCCTTCCCTCTCACTCTTCTGAATGATCCTCTCCATCCCCTCCCACCTCAGCCTGCGAAATCCCCTCAAAACGGCCGTCTCATCGGCCTGCATGAGACGTTCTGCAGCATTTCAGGCCCTGTTTTGCTCTGTGAATGAGCTGGGTGCTTTAGGTAGGGTCTAGTGTTCGTCAAGTAGGGTTGCACCCTCATGCCTGAGCGCTCTTGCCCTGTTTGCCACCCCGTGCGATCCCTCACTGCAGCTCAGCTGGTTGGGTTGCTGCATGTTGGCACTCTCACGGGCCCCTGCAGATCTGGACTCAGTGGCATATCCACTGACGGTGATGATTTGAGATGATAGTGTTGTGCATCCTGCCTTGCTGACCTCAGGAGCCATTCTAAACCACTCTTAGTTTCTCATTTGACTCTTTCCAACTGTTTTCTGCTTCGTTTTGATGAATTCTAAAGTTTTATTTCTCCTTTCCTTCCTGTTTGCTGTGTTGCGGCTTCTCTTCCTTCCCGTTCCTGCCCTTCCTGTATCCCTCCTCCCTCCTCTTTCTCCACCGTCAGTCTTGCGCCCAGGTAAGTTGGTTGTTCCTCAGGTGTTCACCCTCCCTTCTGAGCAATAACCAAGCGTGTTTTGTTCATGTGATGTTAGAAAAATATCTGTATTTTTCCTCACATTTGCATCTAGTGTGTTGTTGTAAAAGTTATGAGCCATATTTCATGGTGATGTTGTGTTGTTATTTGCACTTAATATTCACACATACAGTGACCCCAAAATTGTATTTGGACACTTAAAACACACCCAGTCAGAATATCATTACATTATATAATGAAAACCAACTGGCTTTTGTAAACAAATTATGACTTTTGAGTGGATGCATTGAAATCTCATACAATTTTTCCAGTATAAATTTCTAAAACATTCTTAAATCAAGAAACATTTACTTGAGAAGCAAAATGACACATAAAGTCATGTTGTCTGGAAAAAAAATCTAAATCAAGTGACTTAAAATGAGATAAAAAAAAATAAAAATCTGCCAATGGGGTAAGAAAAATAAATTTGTGTTCCCTTTGAGTTAAGTTTATTTTTCTTACTCCAGATATTTTTTCTCGTTTTAAGTATAAATTAACTTAATATTGATGTTTTTTTCCCCCAAATAGCAACTCTTCAAGGGATAGTCCACCCAAAATATTTATATTCTATCATCATTTTCGCAAACAAACCTCGTTCCAAACCTGTACGACTTTCTTTGTTCTGTGGAACATATAACGAGATATTTTGAAGAATGTTGGTAAACAAACCGTTTTGGTTCCCATTGACTTCCATTATATGGACAAAAAATAAAATTTAAAAGCCCACATTCTTCAAACTATCTTTATTTGTATTCCACAGATGAAAAATTAATACAAGTTTGGAAGGACATGAGGGTGAGTAAATAATGCCAGAATTTTCATTTTTGGGTGAACTATACATTTAATAACTCACGTAATTTGCTACTTATGTATCTTAATTTTAGAAAGATATTTGGTAAACACTTTACTTAAAGCCTTTATGTATAATGCATTATAAAGGTATTCATAATGTACGTTGTGACCAAAGTTAAAATGCATTATAAAAGGCTTTAAGTAAAGTGTTAGAGATATTTGTACTGGAAAACAGGACAAAAATGTGATATGATAATTTATTGGGTTCGTTTGGTTAAATAGGGTTATGCGATTGCTATCAAATTCAGATATTCAGGTGAAACTCTGTATGTTTTCTAAGGCAAACCAAGGATCAAAATAAAAAGGGCCCAGGCATCAAGCTTGGTCCTCAGATGGACAAGAAAGGCCCTGGGAATATCTTGCAAGATCAACGCAAGGATAATCCAATGGACAATGCAAAGGTTTGTGGGTTTTTTTTTTATTTGATGGCTTTAAATTTCTACTGAAATAAAGAGAAAACAAGAAAAACAAAAGGTTTTCTCTTTATTGTCTTGCACACATTTTTCTTTATTTCACAGATGGAGGAGCTGATGAATGTTTTGGAAAAGACAAGGCAGGAGTTAGACGCCACTAAGCAGCGTCTGTCCTCCACCCAACAGTCTCTGGCTGAGAGAGACGGCCATCTGACCAACCTCCGACAGGAGCGCAGAAAACAGCTCGAGGAAATCTTGGAGATGAAGTAAGAATCTTTGCGATTAGACTCTGTTCCTTCATACAACACAACCTTCAATATTTGATCCCTGTGATGTCTTCATGTGTTCCTTTACTTGAAAGCTGCTCAGTGTACTTGCATACATATCTCAGACTGTCTGTCCCCTCAGACAACAGGCTCTACTCGCTGCTATCAGTGAGAAGGATGCTAACATCGCTTTGCTAGAGCTGTCCTCCTCCAATAAGAAGAAGACACAAGAGGAGGTGCTGGCCCTGAAACGAGAGAAAGACAGACTGATGCATCAGCTCAAACAACAGGTCAGTCAATTTCTCTACTCAGAAACCCCTTTAATTACACCTAGTATTAAGATATTGTAGAGTGAAGATATCAGAAATCAGAAAGATAAGATGGTGCAAGGCCGTTTAAAGATTTAAAAACAAACAGCAGAATTTTAAAATCAATCCTATAATGGACCGGTAACCAATGTAAAGATGACAAAATGGGAGTAATATGGTCCCGTTTCCGAGAACCTGTCAACAATCTAGCAGCAGCATTCTGGACAATCTGTAATCTTCACAACGTAGACTGACTAATCCCTACATACAGGGAATTACAGTAGCCCAGGTGAGAAGCATGCATCACCCTTTCATAATCACAAAAGGATAAAAATGGCTTGACCTTTGCCATTGTTCTTAATTGAAAAAAAAAAACCCTGATCAGACAAGACCAATAATCTGTTTGTCAAATTTCAAGTCGTTATTCAAAATTACACCTACATTTTTACCATGGATTTACCATAAATAGATAAAGGGCCTAAATCAATATTAGTGGACCCAGATACATTGGAGGGTGCAAAAACAATAGTCTCTAGTTTTACATTCATTTAGGTGCAGAAAATTCACAGCCAACCATGTTTTCAAGTCTTTTAAGCATGCAAGAAGACGCCCTAAGGAGTTGCCTTCCTTCTTTACTGGTACATATACCAGTAAAGAAGGATCATCGTATCATCGGCATAACAATGAAATGATATTCCGTGTTTACTAAAAATAGGCCCAATTGGAAGCATGTACAATGAAAACAAAATGAGTCCCAAAATGGATCCCTGAGGGATCCCACGTGTAAGAGAGGCCAACAATGATGTAAATTCACCCAGGGCAACTGAAAAGCTCCTATTGATTAGATAGGACTTAAACCAGTTTAAAACAGTGCCACGAATCCCTATCAAGTTGTGCAATAAGAATCTCATGGACTGTGGTGTCAAAGGCTGCACTAAGGTCTATTAACACCAAAACGGCAGCATCACCAGAGTCTACAGTTAGCAAAACATTGTTGAGAACTTTCAAAAGTGCAAACTCTGCACTATGATGCTCCCTAAACCCAGACTGGAATACTTCAAATAAAGAAATCCTATTCGAAAAAGACTGCAGCTGAATAAGGACAGCTTTCTCCAACACTTTCAAGAGAAAAGGTAATTTTGAAATAGGCCTGTAATTTGAATAACCTGTTGGATCCAACTTAGGCTGATGATACACATTGCCCCGTGTATCATCAGCCTTATTAGTGTTTTTAATTAAAGGTTGTACTACAGCATGCTTAAAAAAGTCAGGAACAGTCCCCGATGCAAGGCAGCTATTTACTATCGATAAAACACTAGGCCTAACTACATTAAAAGTTTGTTTGATCAGTCTTGATGAGACAATATCAAGAGGGGAATTCGATGGCCTCAATTGATCAACTATTTTAGCCAAGGCAGAGAGTTGAAGAAGTTCGAACTGATTAAACACAACAGGGCAACAAGGAAGAGCAGGGGGATCGACCAGCTACAGGAGGTATTTGAGATTTAATGTTTTCGATCTTTAACAAAAAAACTCATAAAATTCTCACATGCCTCCACTAAAATCTCAGGCCCAATGCTGTTTGGTGGGTTAATAACAGAATTTATAGTATTAAACAATACTCTAGGCCTATGACAGTTATTTATTAATAATATCAGAAAAGTACTTTGACTTTAAAGCTCGCCTTATTTTCCACGTCTTCTTCAACGCTTTTTCGGCAGAAGGGGGCAGGGAAACCGGCAGCACATCGGACAGGACTGGAGGAAGGTGTAAGCACGGTCCTCCAAGTTCTTGCTCAAACTGTATATCCACAGTGTTTCTGATGTTAATGAGCATATAAGACTCTCATAAACCAAGACAGCGGTGGCGTTTTGGGCCAGAAGTGAGACAAACAAAACAAAAACAAACAGACCAGGTACCAGACGGCCAGCCAAACACACCGGCACCATCTTGACATTTTTTAAATCTATATACTGTATATTGCAGAAAAATTAAACATCACAATTTCAGTAAAAATTAAATATCCAATATCAGCCAATAAACTGAAAAAAATGTAGCTGATATTCAGTATTGTGCATCTCTATTTTTAGCTTCAGAGAGATGTTTTTCCCAAAATCTGGCCATATCAACTTACAACTATCAGGGAATGAGTCAAAGAAAGTATTAGAAAATCTTCTGTAGCCACCTGATACCTTGTAAACTCAGCTTTGTTTTCTGGCGGTCTATGATTCATTGACTCCTGAAAATTGAGTAAAAGCAAACTGATTACATTCGTAGAAGCCATTTAGAGATTTCTTTTTCCATTCTGTGAACATCTGAGAATCTATTTCAAAAATATGCTGCTTGTGTCTTCTTTTTATCCATTTAGACACAGAGCAGGATGAAATTGATTGCCGACAACTACGATGACGACCATTTTCACCCTCACGCTCCACCTCCCCACATGCAACCCCCACCCCATCATCCTCAACCCCAACCCCAGCCACCGTACCTGCAGCCCCAACACCCCCACCAGCTTCCTTACCCACACGCGC
>NW_015639507.1:1601737-1603011 GCF_001515625.1 Sinocyclocheilus rhinocerous
CTCAGCCCATGCCACACCCGCAGCAGCACCCGCAGCAGCACCCCCATCACCCCCCGCACCCCGGCCTGCAGGGCCCACACCCTCGACATCCACCACCACACCATCGGGGTCCAGGCCGTGGACCACCTCATCCCGGACACCGATCTGCCCCTGACCAGGTTTGTATGTTAACTTGACTATACTACAAAGTTTGTGTCTGCACCTATTCTAATCTATCTAATAAGCTAAATTAGTGTATATTTGTTTTTCCTACTTCCTGCTGTTCATCATATGACTGTTTCCATAACCTTTGCAGTAGAGACCTGCACTCCCGCGGGATTACCGCGAGACCCGCGGGACCCGACGCAACAGAGTGCGGCGCAAGACAAGACTTGATGGGCAAGTGCGGGTGCGGATATGGAAGAAAAATAATGCCATATGTCTTTGAAACAAAAAAAATGTTGAATAGCAATAACTGAAAAAATAATGCATTGCATTAACAGTGCTTGCATTTTAATGCCTTGTATTTCCAGGGCTTGCATTTTTAGGTTCTGAAATTTAACATAGTTGTTCCTCAGAAATCTGTTAAAGAAAACGCATTACGCGGCGCAGTGCATTAATGCAATGACAGCTATTAAAAGACCAAACTCAGATCTTACTGATCTGTAAACAGATGAAACTATAAACTGAAACTATAAACAGGCAGAGGAGGATATGAACGCAAGTTACGGAACGCGCAAAACTGCACGTTAAACATTTCCCATAAAGAAAACACTTAACCTGGTTTATTGCCTCAAGACCGTGATAATAAATGATTAAATTCGGCACCTAATGAATAATATATATTACTGTATATTATGTACATTTAAGCAGATGAACCCAGAATATGAGCCCACAACCCACAAAGTTTCACCAAACCATTTTTTCTCCCATAGAAAGCCAAGTGCGGTAGTTTTAGGTTTGATATTCGCTGCATTCTCCAAGTAGGTATAACTGCAGACCGGAGATCTCCAAAATGGGGCGTGAACTCCAAAAGTGGGCAGAACCTCCAAAATGGGGAGGGGTCTCTTCGCGCAAAGACTTTGACCATTGGCTCTGGCTTCGGCCAATTGTTATTGACTTACAGTTCAAAATAAAACTTTATAAATTAAACATTGTTTCTAGTTCATCTAAAATAAAATATGCTATATAAGTAAATATTCTCCGTGAGAGCAGAGCCCAAAGCTCGTGGCCAGTGGTGTTCGGACTGGAGTTTGAACCTCTGCTTCATGATGTAAACGGGAATCACCCACGAG
>NW_015639507.1:1603224-1603821 GCF_001515625.1 Sinocyclocheilus rhinocerous
TGTCATGTGCCTGTCTGTCAATGGGAGGAAGCCACGCCCTATTTTGGAGCTCCCACCCCGTTTTGGAGTTCCCGCCCCCATTTGGAGATCTCCAGGCTGCAGTTATACCCTTCTTGCATATTCGCCTAGGCTGATTTAGGGACCGTTTGCAAATTTACCTCACAGTACAAAACGAGTCCAATAATTTAGTCAAATTAATGTTTACAGTAAATGAATAATTTTCTCAAACTGACTAAATATATATTGCCAATAACTTGCCTTAGACCAGGGGTAGGCAAGTTCGGTCCTAGAGAGCCGCAGTCCTGCAGAGTTCAGCTCCAACCCTAATCAAACACACCTGAACAAGCTAATCAATGAATTACAGTAATTCACCAAAATGGGGTTTTTCGTTTTCCAAATGTTTTATGTTACTAGTGTTACTAGTGACCAGACTGACTTACTACAGCTGAAATTTTGCCAATATCTTCCTCACTGCAAAGTTTGCCAATATCTTCCTCACTGTAAAATTCACATAAAGTTTTTTTTTTATGTTCCAAATGTTGTAGTACATTTCTAGTGACTAGACTGACTTACTATAGGTGAAATTTTGCTAATACC
>NW_015639507.1:1604054-1604712 GCF_001515625.1 Sinocyclocheilus rhinocerous
TGAATGGTACATACAGTAAGGGAGATACTGGCAAAATTTCACATGAAGTCAGTCAGTCTTGTAACTAGCAACGTACTACAACCTGTGGAACATGAAAAAAACCCCTTTTGGTGAATTACTGTAGTTTTTTAAAAATACATTTGTATACTGTACATACCATAAGGGAGATATTGGCAAAATCGAACCTGTAGTAAGTTAGTCTTGTATCTAGCAACGTACTACAACCGTTGGAACATGAAAAAAAAATTTCCAGGGATCTTTTATATATAAATAATTGTGTACTGTACATATATGAAGGGAGGTATTGGCAAAATCTCACCAGTAGTAAATCACTATGAGCAATACGAGCTTTACAATTTGACAGTGTGTTATTTAAAATGTTAAAAGTCATTTTAATTAAAATACATTGGACGCTTTAACCCAGTCGGTGGAATTGTCAGACGGTTCCTTGGGTGCGATAGCGCGTCAATGCTTTCTCCGCTTTAAAGTTGATTTGAACTCCTATTTTTATGTCAATATAAAGTGGTTGCATATTGTTAAAACTAATCGTGGCGTTGATATCTTTGTATGTTTTATTGTACATAAAAAATGTATAGCCTGAATCAGGGCCGGAGTGGGACTCATTTTCAGCCCTGGAGTTTCATGCCTTAGACCGGCC
>NW_015639507.1:1604739-1604918 GCF_001515625.1 Sinocyclocheilus rhinocerous
TAAATTTTAATTAAAATACATTGGACGCTTTAACCCAGTCGGTGGAATTGTCAGACGGTTCCTTGGGTGCGATAGCGCGTCAATGCTTTCTCCGGTTTAAATTTGATTTGAACTCCTATTTTTATGTCAATATAAAGTGGTTGCATATTGTTAACACTAATCGTGGCGTTGATATCTTT
>NW_015639507.1:1606298-1610632 GCF_001515625.1 Sinocyclocheilus rhinocerous
CAAACTGATTTTGTAAAATAAAAAAGCGGACGGTGAAGGGTGCAGTTAGCGCGAGTCCCTGACCTGAATGCACTGTAAGTCGCTTTGGATAAAAGCGCCTGCTAAATGCATGAATTATTAATTATGAAATTATTATTATTATTGTATGACTGTTGACTCAATAGATCAGTGGTAAGGGAAAGAAATTATAAAAGCGTTGCGTTCTTCTGACCTCATTTGCTTGCCTGTATATAGTTCGCATCATCATCAATAAAGTGTATTCTGAGATCTGAGGTCTTATCACTCAATCCTGAGGTGTGAAGTATACTGTATGAGGGGAACCCCAGTATTACAGCAGCGGCACACAAGCCATGATACAAAGTTACGGAAACTAAGCAACCCCGCAAAATATAAATATCTAAAATCAAATAAATTATTATTCATTTATTGCACAAAAGCAACAAGAACAACTAATATAAAATAAAAATGATTAACAGGAGCAAGCATAGGCAGAGTTTCTATTTATAACACGCCAATCACAGACATATCTGTTGATTTCTGGAACGCAATGGTCAATCAGAGTTGTTTAAGTTAGAATCTACTCACCTCTTAAAACGCCGGAGTTTTGTGCAGCGCTGAAATTTGCGTGCTCAAGAATCCTCTCATTCTAACACACGAAGTGTAGACATTATGAAAGATTCATTGTGCTTTTATTCATCGTGTTATAACAGCTTTGTGAGACTGCGATGAACTGAGATGTCAGCTTTTTAGTGATTATAAAGGGAGTGCTCTTTGCGCACATTCTGCCATGCCAAACCATGCACACAGCAGCCTATGCTTGCTTTTCTGTTAAAAATAACAGTGGTTTGTGAATGTTGATGAGCGTTTATGCTGGGATGTTGTGGCTAGGCGACACAGAACTTTCATGTAAATTTCATGGATGTACTGAAAAAAATCTATATAGACTACTTTTATGCAGGCTTTTGTGGGTGGGAGTGGGACAAACCATGAATGTTGCGGTCGGGAGTGGGACAAGATTGACAGAATCCTGTGGGAGCGGGACTGAAAAATCCGTCCCGCGCAGGTCTCTACTTTGCAGTATTTCTATCTAATCTGCATCACATGAAATTCAATACTTGTTTCTTACTAATTTTGGGGTGCCAATTCCAAAAATGGTGCCTGATTTGCTTGAGCACGTCGCACTTTTTCACAAAATTTGATGCATTTTGTAGTATTCTTGCTTTTGACAACCATTTGTAAGGCAAAGGAGTCTTGTATTATCACTTAATCAACAGAAAAACTGCCACAACGACATGATTCCCATTTTTCTCTGAGCCGGGTTACAACTATTTCTTCAATTCTCAACTGTTTTTCACACGTATGAATGATTCTGAAGACATTATTTTATGCCTAATCTTTATTTCCACTATTTCCACTCCTTTGCAGGTTGTAAGTTAAATGATACATTTTAAATACTTCTTTTTGTCATTGTAACCAAAAGAAATCAAACATTTTGACATGTTACCACTTTTATTTTAATAAGAGCATTAAAGCTTATATATATACTGTACATTAAAAAAAAAAACTTTGAAAAAAAATGTTAATGATATTTTTTAATTCAGCATCATCAAGGTAATATTAGGCCTTTTTTCTGTGTTATTTACAAGCTGTTAACCAAAAATACCAATGCATGTTTGGCTGTTTTGACCCTGTTGAAAAGACCAGATTAGTGAGTTGTGTGTTTTGTTTTGGCTGCTGGTATGCTGGTTACCAGTATGGGATGCTGGTGTGCTGGATATTCCCTGGCTGCCAGGCTTAATCACAAAAACTTTAGTCAGCAAATCCACATTAGCCACATTTTACTACCAACTTGGTCAGCCTTTATCCACCAAAAAAAAAAACCTGCACTAACCAGCATAAAATAGTGAGTATGGCCAGCCACATCATGATATGAATCACATTTTGTATTAAAATATAGTGTCAAGAGTCAGCGATGTCACTGGCGTTGTTTTTGCATGTGAAAATGCAATAAAATTTAGACCTTCAACAGTAGGCAAGATTAAATAAATATGTTTTTAAAAAATTCATCTGAAAAATTAATAAATAACATTACAAGGATCTAAAGTATTGGTGCCATATATATTAAAATAAGTGTTATTTTTGTATTATTTATATACAATTATTTTACTGTATGTATTTCAACGCAACATTTCTAATTTTCATATATTTTTGGTTACGTTTTTCTTCTATTATTTACATTTTATTTTATTTTATTTTAAATAGTTTTAGTTAATGGTAACAACACTTATTGAAATCAAATTATAATATATGGATGGTCTTTTCAGCAGGCAATGGACTTCTATATAATTTACCTGTTGCTAACTGTAATACAATCACTAAAGTTCCTAATCTAAATACCTTTAACTCATCTAATTCTCCTCATTTCATGCTGACCTCTGGATATCTGGATGTATTTTGGGCTCAAAGGATGATGAAGAAGGAATTTGGGCATAACTATTTCCAAACCAAAGCAATGATGTTGTTTAATGGGGTGAGATCTTGATGACTGATGTCATTTTTCTGGTTTAAAATGAGATTTTGTAGAAAAACGTGATTTGCCAAACAGTAGGTTGATGATTGTTTTTCTTATTATGTTCTCAGACAATTCAGTCACTAAAGGAGGAGCACAGCCATGCCATACAGATGAAATTCTACATTGTTCACTTGGCCAGTCTTTACCTACAGTCAGATTCATTCTTTTGGATGGGGCCCCGCTTATTTCAATGCATTAAGGAAAGAGGCGGAGCATTAGTGTGAATGGGAGGGCCAAAGCTGGAGATGACCACCTGAGCAGGTAAATACTATCAACAGAAGTACTACCACTTTATTTTTTAATTTACAAATTTCATATCATACAGTACACTACTGTTTTGGTCAGTAAGATTGCTAATAATGTAATTGAAATAAATATAATTAATATAATATATATAAATATAAATAAATTAATATATTCAGCAATTGCACTAATAATAATGCTGTTAATATTTTAAAGAAATTAATATATTCAGCATGGGCACATTCTATTGATCAAAAGTGACATTTATTTTTTGAAATAAATTAATATTTTTATTCAACAAGGATGCATTCAATGAATTAAAAGTGACAGTTTATAATGTCACAAATGATTTTTTTTTTTTTTTTACTTTCTGTTCATTAAAGAATCCTGAAAAAACACTATTAATCAGAACAATTATGCTTTACATTTCTGAATAATCATGTGACACTGAAGATTGAAAATTCAGCTTTGCCATCACAGTAATAAATTGCATTTTAAAATATTCCAATAGAAAACAGTTATTTTAAACTGTAATAATATTTCACAATATTACTGTTTTTAATGTATCTTTGATCAAACAATTGTAGCCTTCTTTCAGAAACATAGACATTGTGTAATATTAATGCTAAATGACACTCTCTTAAAGATAATTATTCCATTTTGTTGTTGTAGTTTATTTCAGATGATATATATATATATATATATATATGTATATATATATATGGAGAGGAGGTCTGGACTGAACAGAAAAACTGTCACTTCCTGGTGCAGTTCTTTTTCTAAAGACATTTGCCTTGAAGACTCTCCAAGCTCAGTCAACACTAGATGAGACACTGCAGCTGCTCCATGTTGCCTGGTTTCCACGTGTGACCAGTTGCATGCATGCAGCTGGCCCCGCCCCTTCTCAACATTGCCCCGCCCACTCTCATCTAGCTCCACCTCTTCAATGAGGCAACAAGTCAGCCTGCACCCATTCAAGCCTTGATTCTGTCAGACTGGGTCATTTCTCTGTGTGTGTTTTTTTATGTAATCAATGTAAAATAATGCCATCTTAAAGGGGTCATATGATGCTATTTTAAAGATCATTATTTTGTGTATTTGGTGTAACAGAATATGTTGACATGCTTTAATGTTCAAAAAACACATAATTTTTCAAATACTGTACATTATTGTAGGTCCTCTATGCCCCGCCTCTCTCAAACGCGTCGTTTTCAACAAAGCCCCCTCCTTTGACAAGCACAGTCTGCTCTGATTGGCCAGCTGAACCAGTGCATTGTGATTGGCCGAACACAACAAGCACGCGTCGGAAATGTAACGCCCCTTACCATAATCGCGAGCTTCATCTTTCAAAATAAATGTAAAGACAGAGCCCGAAAGGGGAACAGAGTCGCGTGACAGACACAGTGATGATGCAGTACACAAGCCGCGGTTAAGACAGCTGACGTGCTATGATTTCTGACAGGCAGTTCACTCTCCTGTGATGTGACCCTGTTCCCCACACACACACACACACACACAC
>NW_015639507.1:1613002-1616205 GCF_001515625.1 Sinocyclocheilus rhinocerous
GTAGGCGTGGCTGACTCTTAACTTTTATAAAGAATATCTCTTTGGATTTGAGACTTTAGTCTTTGCAACTTTACAGATCTTCTTTATGCACCAAGAGCTTGTAACACTCCAAAAAGAAAGGAAAACTTGAAATCGCATCATATGACCCCTTTAATAATTTAATTTTTAACCATTTCTTACGAGCACATCTGCATATGCAGTTTAAATCTTAAAGGGCAACTGTTGCCTGCCTTCGATTCTTTAGGCTTTATTATATGTGCTATACATACATGTACTTTGGTTTGAGTATGAAATGCATGTCTGTGCCTCATTTAGTCTCCATCGTTGGTTTTTTAGTGTATATTGGACCTTATAGAGGTAGTATCTGTAACGTCTCAGTTGATCCTCAGAGGTAGTCTACTCTATGCAGAGTTCATTCGTCTCACAGATTATAACGCACATAACATACACCATGCTAACCAGAATTTGCCCTTTCTTTTTGCTCGTGCTCCTCTCCAAACCCCAAGCCTGGTCTGCATGTAAGCTCTCATGCACCTATGCACCTCCACCCCTTACAACAGGGAACATTTCTAATGGTGCTTCAACTGGTGCTCAGGCCCAAAAGAAATGGAGACAGCCATGGCTACGGTCATTTTGGACATCAGCTGATCTGTAACACTCCCTGCATCCATGGCGGCAAGTTTTTCGGAAGACAATTGAGATGTTCTCCCAAGCTACTGCTGCAGGTCGTAGCATTGATGAATTTGTCAAGACATCTGTTGATAAGGCCAGTCAAACTTTCCCATTCCCATAAAGGGAATGTCCTTCTCCTTTAACGAACCGCCCCACCATGTACCGGCGGAGCTACCGCCAAATTCTCATAACGTCTCAACATGGTGGCGAGTGCCTATTTATAAATAGATAGTAGATATATAGATAGAGAAATACTAGCTAAATAAAGTGTGTCTACTGTGGTCAGACTATTGTGTCAGAAATCAAAGGAAAAAATTTTTTCGGTGTGTTTTGAGTCGTGTGTGTTATCATTGTCTGTTTGGCCCTCACAGTGCTCTCATTACAAGATCTTGGCACTGGGGTCTATGCAAAAAAAGAACGAAAAATGTATTTTGCAGGATCTTCAGCTAGAAAAAGTGTTGTATAGAATATTTTGCACTTCACAAAAAGATCAAACAGCAATG
The DNA here is from genome assembly GCF_001515625.1 of Sinocyclocheilus rhinocerous. NCBI lineage: Eukaryota > Metazoa > Chordata > Actinopteri > Cypriniformes > Cyprinidae > Sinocyclocheilus > Sinocyclocheilus rhinocerous. The sequence continues at coordinate 1,614,178 of NW_015639507.1, forward strand.
AGATCTGAAGTAAACTTTTGCAGCGCAGTGGACTGAAACTTACTTGAGGGTTAAAGGGATAGTTCACCTTCAGTTGCTGGTCCCCATTGACTTCCATAGTATGGGGAAAAAAACACTATGCAAGTCAATGGGAACCAGCAACTGAAGGTGAACTATCCCTTTAAGATGTGTTCACACTGAAAGCGAACTGTAGTTAATTTTCAGTGGGTTTTGGTGACTTGAGGCAGATTTCAGCGCTGTCATTGTGACCGCGTCTAAAGGGAAAGTCCACCCAAAAATGAAAATTCTGTCATCATTTACTCACCCTCGTGTCGTTCCAAACATGTAGGACTGACTTTCCTCTGTGGGTCAGTTTCGGTTCCCAGTGACTTCCATTGTATGGTCAAAAATATAATGGAAGTCAAAGGGAACCAAAACTGTTTGCTTGTTTGTGTTCAGCAGAAGAAAGAAACTCATACAGGTTTGGAACGACAAGAGGAGGAGTAAATGACCATTTTTATTTTGGGGTGGACTATCTCTTTAAGAAACATCAACATAGTTTCAAGTGGAAGATTACATTGAGGTGATATGTTAACAGTTGTGTTTTGCATTGTCTTGTGTCATTTCACTGCTGTTGTCTGTAGTTGTGAAGTTCACATTAGGACTTTGGTGAAGCACAAAATATAGCCAAGATCTGACTGTTAAAACAACCTGTCCGTGCTTCCATGTTGCATTTCGCGTTCTCGATATTCAGGCGCCTTCACATTAGTTCCAGAAACCTCACTTATCTCTGTTCTGGAACACCATCCACAAGCTGCGTTCACATAGTGTCAGAATGACCACAGTTAAAAGATTCTCTTCTAAGAAGTTTGCATCTTTGAGCTCAGAAATGATTCATTTTTATGCCAGTGCTCAAATCCTGAGGAACAAAGAAACTGCATTGTGCAACTAAGGCTGTAATAAAATCACTTGAAACTAATTTAAAGCAACTGCATGTAGTTTTGTGTATTTCTGTGACTTTGGAGTCAAGTTAACAGTTAAGTGAGTGGAATTCAGTAGATAGCTGTACACATGCATTTGTTGCTGCCAAAAAGCAATCTGCCCTCTTCGAAGAATTTCTACACCCTCTCACCAAACTTACTCCCAGAACAGACGTAGAAAGTAACAGAAGCCGTTCGCCTTTAGAAGACAGTGTACTATAAGAGTGATTTTAAAGCTCATATTTCAAGGTAGAAAACGTTATGAATATGTTGCAATGAGTAGGTTAGAAGTCAGAAACGTCACGATAATTCGGTCATGACGTGAACACATCATTGTCGCTGTGCTCCTGTTTCTTTCTTGAACATTTTACTGTTGTGGTTGATGAACACAGATCCAGAATATGTCCACCGTGTGAATACTGCTCCGTCTTGGATGTTTCTGAGACCAGTTTCAAACACCAGAAAAGTGTTTGATCTTATATTCTAATATTTATGTCTGTCTGTCTGTTGTGCAAGTCTATAATTGTATTATTAGGCAAAGCAAGAGGACAAAAAAGACGTCAGACTTTACCTTCTCGGAGACATATTACAGTCCTCCACCTTCAGGACCTTTTATTATTGAATACTTGAAGTAGGAGGGTATTCTCCTGCCTTGGGATGAGCTATATTATATGGAACAAAGAAAAAAAGAGAAATGTTGACTTGTGGTGATGCATGATTATGTACATTATGTGCCAACTCTGGGCTGTGGTGAAGACTTATATTAGACTAAAGGTCTAATAGATCTAGAGAAATTATGAATAATGTAAGAAAGAAATAAGTTTCAGTCCTGTTGGGTCTTTAAAACTATATGACGTATGTCTAAGGGCCTGGTTTGAGCAAAGGTCCGAAATAAAGAGAAGAAAAATGAAGATTTGTCTTTATATTTATATTTGTCGTGTGCCAGTTGCGTTGTTTCTTTTATTTCATGATGTCAAAAAATGCAAATATCTGGATGATACAAACCACTGTGACAAATGCCAGAAAATAAATAATATAATTCTAAAAAAAAAAAAAAAAAAAACTTTGG
>NW_015639507.1:1616256-1630522 GCF_001515625.1 Sinocyclocheilus rhinocerous
AACTTTGGTTTTTACTTTTTTAAGATATTTATTTATGTTATGTTTTTTATGGTTCATGCTTTTTTGAATATGTCAGTTTGGGACTGTAAAATTTGTACATGAAATTAGTTTAATTTTGTTTTTCTGTACAGCAGTGCAAACAAGTCCAATGTGAGTGTCAGCATGCTGAATGATCGTGTGAACGTGGGGTTCATTTTCCCATGGTGCATCAGTCGTCACGGATGAGATGCACTGGCATCATGATAGTGTAATGTGTTTGAGAATGGTGTGTCCTCACCCACATCTTCCCGCCTACTGCCAGTGGATTGCCCGTGCAACAAAATAAAAGCGTTCGCATGTTTTCGGGGTGCAGATCTGAGACGCTAAAGAGTGTGGGATATGCTTGCATGATTGTGTCTGTGTATGCAAATAGGATTGTTACAGGGTGTGAATGCTGTGTGCTGTTCTCCACAGTTGGAGAAAGTTAGTGGAGCGAGAGCCTAGGAGGCGTGACTGGGGTGTTCGGTGTGAAATCTGTGTCATGTTCGATGTTTTTAAACCCTGTTGGACTTTACTCTGAGTCCTCAACCTCCCTGATATTTACTATTGTACGTGTTGTAATCCCCCCCCAACTATTCTTGAGTGTCAGTCGGCTTGTTTATATCCATTAAATAAGAGTGACTTTCTTTCTGAGATATGCTCTGTTTCATTTAAAAACAAATAAAAGTTTATTAGTTGAAGTCCAACGAGTGTTTTACAGTGTCCTCATAAAAATACATTTTATATTGCTATTACATTACATACTCAACTGTTCAAAAGTTTGGGTCGGTAAGTTCTTTTTTTTTTTTTTAAGAAATACATTTAGCCAGGTTATATTAAATTGATCAAAAGGGACAGTAAAGATTACCAACAAACAAAAAATACAAATAAATGCTGCTGTTGTTGTTTTTCTCTCTTTCTACGCATTAAAGAATCTTGTTGAAAAATGTTATAACCCTTTCCACAAAAATATTAATTTAAATTTTGTTTATTATTTGAATTTAAATATTAGTTATAACAACACAGAATGATTTCTGAAGGATCATGTGACACTGAAGACTGGAGTAACGATGCTGAAAATTCAGCTTTGCATCACAGGAATAAATCACGTTTTACAATATATTAGTTTTTTAATTGTAATATTCCACAATATTACTGTTTTTACTGCATTTTTAATAAAATAAATGCAGCCTTGATGAGCAGAAGAGACATTAAAAAAATCTTATCGACCCCAAACTTTTAAACATTATGTACACTCACAAAAAAATTTCTGTAGCATATATAGACCATTTGAATGCTACTAAAAACACAAAGACTAAAATAAAAAAATGACATCAGATGGATATTCTTTAAGGCCCTCACTAGTGCCCAAATTAATATTCATTAACAACTGATTCCCAATATACTCACCTAATAAGTGAAATAAGAATACACCAAGTTGTGACATTGCTAGTCAAAAACTATTTGGGGAAAGAAAAGCTCATGCTTATTACTATACTTCTTGAAACATATTGCTGTTGCTGCCATTTTATAAAAGCAATAAGCCAGTTGTAGGCCATGTGTTACTGTGAGAACATCCTTTATGCAAAGTAAAATCACTGTAATGGATGGCTTCTTGTGGCTTATTGCTTTATTTTTTGAATACCTCACAAAAATGTTGCTTATAGCAGCTTCCTTGGGCCATTTGTGTGAGCATATAGTCATATCATGGTGTAAGGAATGGCCCAGCTCGAAAAGTAGCAGACTTCATAAACAGCACTGCAAATAGCTTTGCAGGCCCCTTTGCATTTATCTCCCTTTCAAGATGGAATCTATCACTCGGTCGCTCTTATCAGAGAGCCAGTATCCAGCCATGGCCGCCACCGCCCCCATAAAGATGGAGGTGAACACCAAGTCCCCTTTAGCTGCCAATGTGGCCAATGCACACAGCACAACACCGAAAAACATCTGCTGCAGAACCTCAATTTCATCCTCCTGAATGTCATCAAAAAGACCCTTTTTTTCAGAAGCTGAGGAGAGAGACAGGAAGACATCAGTAAATTCAGAAACATCCAGAAATGCATTTTGCGTTACATTATGTGGTTTGTATATTTAAATGATGCTATTTAAATGCAGTGTCATTGTAATTACATAAAAACACTTCATGAAAAAGAGTCATATATATACAGTGTATATATATATATATATATATATGTCCATCAGCAACATGCCTTCCCTGCAAGCATCTCTCAATCAGCCTGCAATTTTCATGCAAGACAATACTCCTGTCACACTGCAAAACGGGTAAAGCAGTTTCTTGAAGACAAGAACACTGAAATAATGAAATGGCCAGCCCAGAGTCCTGATCTAATCTCAACTGAAAATCTCTGGAAAATCCTTGTTGACAAAAATATGGCTAAGAAACCCACTATAGTCACCGAACTTTGGAAGCGAGTGGAAAAAGAGTTGACCAAGATCACACCAGCACAGTGTGAGAAACTAGTGATGTCCTGGGGCCGCAGATGTGCTGAAGTCATTCAAAGTGAGGGGCTCTACAATTACTACTAATTTCTGACAGCTGTAAGCCTCCAAAATTTTAGTTGCAATCTTGTGCTACAGTGGTTACTGTTCTCTAATTTTTTTATTTTTTTATTTTTTATTTTAGTGTTTTCCACTAAATAAAGGTTTTTGTTGAAATGCATTGGTTATTTTGTCAAACATGTTAGTAGAACAGTGGTATACCTACAGCTAATATTCCTTCAAATTTTGAGCCATGAAGATTAACAATATTTCAGAAAAAATATATATAATTATAAATACTTTATATAATTTAATAATTTATATATATTGATTGATACACTGATTAATTTTATACAGAAAGACATTAAAGAAAATAAGTTCAGTTTCATGTTTACATTTTACTTTCGTTTAATAGCATGTTGCCTCTGAAGACAATAAAGCTGCAGAACAGGTTTTGCAACAAGCACAATATACCGAGTAATACAATACTGCAACTTGTGTGCTTGAAGGGTTTTATAGTTAACTAAACTCAAACCATTAGAAAAATACATTTTGATTACTTGTAATAAACTTTAACTCAAATAAAAATATATTTAAAAAACTTAAACATTTTCATTCAACTACTTGCCACTTTCATTTATTTTAACTTGATAAACTAAAATAACTAAAACTGAAATCAAATTAATAAAAAAATATAGATATATTTTTAAACAACTAATAAAGATAACAAAACCACAATAAAAATACTAAAATACTAAAACTGAAAGAAAAAAAAAATCTAAATATGAATACTCAATGATACTAAAATAACACTTGAACACATACTCTCTTATTTAATATGTGTGAGAATGAAAGTGAAATGATGTGTTCCAGCTCACCTGCTGTCTGGCTCCTCTCACAGGTGTCGCCTTTGCGTGTGTAACCCACTGCACACTGACAGAGAAAAGAGCCCTCTGTATTCACACAGAACACATTGACACCAGGACAGGCCAACACCTCCTCGGCACACTCATCTATATCTGCAGGAGAAACTAAGTACAGCTGTAATTTCTGGTCTGCAGACCAAATATCCATGAAATGCAAATTGAAAAAAATGAGATAAGATAGATAAACAGCTACAATTATAGAACAAATAAGCAATTATTATTATAATTTTTTTTGCAAAACACTAAATATTTAAAATAATAATAATATATTTACTGGGAAAATTTTTTAATTAGTTTGAGTTTTTTTTAATTGTTGTTAACATTCTTGGTGGAAATGCTTCTTATAGCCACAAGATGGAAACATCTCATGCAGAAGATCTAATTTGTGTCATCACATAAGAGATTAATTTTCTGTTCATGTGTGTTTAGTAGCTTGATACAACAGCAGCAAATTCCCAAACAAAACTATCATATATTTTAAATTAATCAGTCCAGCTATAAATAGTATGGCAATCAAGATTAAGGAACTTTTAAATATACATGAAATGCAAATTGAAAAAAATGAGATAAGATAGATAAACAGCTACAATTATAGAACAAATAAGCAATTATTATTATAATTTTTTTGCAAAACACTAAATATTTAAAATAATAATAATATATTTACTGGGAAAAAATGTTAATTAGTTTGAGTTTTTTTAAATTGTTGTTAACATTCTTGGTGGAAATGCTTCTTATAGCCACAAGATGGAAACATCTCATGCAGAAGATCTAATTTGTGTCATCACATAAGAGATTAATTTTCTGTTCATGTGTGTTTAGTAGCTTGATACAACAGCAGCAAATTCCCAAACAAAACTATCATATATTTTAAATTAATCAGTCCAGCTATAAATAGTATGGCAATCAAGATTAAGGAACTTTTCTACAGTTATTCAGTTACATAAAAGTCTAAGATGGGATTTATAAAAGTAAAATAACATAGAACGTACTTAGAAGTTCAACTTTATTTAAAATTCTGTTCATTTTTACATTTAGAATGCTGATGTTTGTCAGGCCAATGTTTGCATAATTTAGCCAACAACAATCCCAGATGACACATTTTCAGCTGACAAAAACATTCAAGATATCTGTTCTCAAATTACCTAAAAATACTTCCTTCAGTCTACATCCTGTATTGTTTTTACCCAGCTAACAAGGAACAATCTCAGAACTTTGGCTAACAATCTGGCTAAGTTACTTCTAAGTGACGAACAAACGCTTCTCCAGTAATATTAATAGAATGTTCAATTAGAGTTATCTGGTTTTTGAATAATGTTCTCAAAACATTAGCACCAAAACATTATTTATGCGTAATTCATGGAATGTTTTACTGTATTTCTGAAACATTTTAGCTGGACATTCATCTAACGTTTTTTTTAAAAATCTTAATACTTGTTTCAGAATGTTCAGAGAACACTCAAAACTAACATTTCCAAAATGTTTCCAAAATGATAAAATTGAATATTCCCTTAACATTTACATAACCAAATAAATAAATAAATAATAATAATAATAAATTAATTAAATAAAATAAAAAAATTAAAGGTTCAAAGAACATTCAGAAATAATGTTTTCATAACTTAATGAGAACATTAGCAAAGCATTTCTAGAACATATTACATTTTTTAAAATGATTACAACTACCCATATTTTATACTACAAAGGTTGAAAAACAACACAATACATGACTAGTTATCTGGAATAACTCACCTATGCATCTCATGCCTGATGATCTGTAACCAGCAGCACATTTCCTACAGCGGGCAGGTCCTCCACCCATACAGCCAACACAGGCCTTATCACATCCTGATAAAGGACAAATAATAAAACAATATTTATACAGTATTATACCACAAATGAAGTGCAAGTGTAAAATGTGTTGCTCTGGTGATCCGTGTGTTGAGGGTAAATCACACTGACCTTTGCATTCATAAGAGCCATGGGTGTTGAAGCAGTACGTGTTGTCGAGACACTGATCCAGATCAGTACCACATTCATCAATATCTGTCAGCGTAAGAGTGTAGAAGTGAACTTCAGAATGAAATGGACCATGAAGTGAATGAAGCGTACAGTCTGTTCATCTCACTCACCCACACACAGGTTGTCATGCAGGATGAATCCAGTGTGACACTGAAGGCACTGGTCTTTCTCTGGGCCCCCGCATGCTTTACAGTGCTCCGAGCAGTTCTGACCCAAACTTAGATGAAAAAGGGCCACGCAGAGCACAGCAGACAGGAAGAACATCCGTGAGGGTGACATTACTCTCGCACTAACGCCGAGTGCTTCAAACCCCCCTTTCCACAAAGCTTACTGTTAGAATGACATGTGATGACTTTAAAAACAGGGAGGGGAAAAAAGTTGATTTTCAAAATCCAACAAAAATGAACAATTTTAAGGTGTGATATTTTTCTGAAGCAGTAAAATGATCATGGATGTTATAATATGTTAAAAATGAATTGTGTTAATAGAATATTTAAGGTGTAATAACTTATTTAGTTTATGTTAAATAAATTAAGCCACTGCTTTTATGAATTATCATTTATAGATCTTAGCTTAATTGCTAGTGCTGCTTATGAGTTATACTATTTAAAATTCTGTTAAAATTAAATGTCTTTAATCGTTCTAATTTTACGTTTTATTATTGTACATTGTACATTTTTCTTGTTTACTGTCAGACTGTGTTAGTTTAAATCGATTAATTTTGTTTATTTTATTTCCATTAAATGTGGAGATTTTCAATTCAAATTCCAGGTTTCAATTCAAGCTTCTAAAGCCAAGTAGATAATTATGAATATGATAATTTGGAGTTGAAGTGTGCGTATAAAGTTGAAAGTTTACGGTTTTGGTTTATATTGGTAACGTTAGTGGAGGTGAGAGGGGTTATCAGGCAACCTGAATGTGCTAAACCGTAACACAATAAAACAAAATCAACAAGCAGAATGCAAAAGTTTAGAAAAGATCAGCATGGAATTCGTATTTTAAATACTCACAGACGGGAGGGTGATGGTTGGGCTGTCAGTAACCAGCTCTTTTCAAGTTGTTGCTTTTCGGATTCAGGACGCAATCACATACACCCAACAGATCCGCCTGTACGCCACTGACGGAAACATGACAAACTCTACTATGGCGAAGGCGTGCTTCATAAATATTGCTTAGGATATTCCAGCATCGACTGGTAAACGTTCGATGTTAAAGGCTTGACTCATGAACATTAATAAGGTCCTGGTGACCTAGCATGACAGTCTTTCAATGGTGATAAACTGGTCCATGAATATTAAAGGGGTCATATGATGCGATTTCATTTTTTCCTTGGTTCCAGCGCAGAAAAAACTATCACATTCCACCTGCTTCAGACTCATTCTGTAACTTATCTGTGTAATGACACTTGTGTCTGCTTTTTAAAATGCACAACGAGTTAAAGTGGAAGAATTATTATTTAGATTCATTATACCTGACTAGAAGGTAACTTTCGGGCCACGTTTTGTGCTTCTAAGCTTCTTCGGTCATGGGCGCACAAAAGCAGCGCAGCAGCAGCAGCAGCTGAGGACGTCGCGCACGTTACACACCGCGCTTCTCAAATAACAGCGTTTATTTTTAGTCTGCAGTGGGTCTGGTGTTAGGCTACTATATTTTTATGCTGCCCCCTCCTGAGGTTCTTTTTTTAGACTCGAATTGGCTATCCACTACAATATAGGCCTATATATATTCTCCATCTATTCTATATTCCACTCATCAGACCATGACAGACAACTCATAAGTGTAAAACTGTATTTGAGTACAACCAGAGCATTTCAAATGTACCATATATTACAAACTTTCAGTTTAAAAAATATATTACAGTCATATATATATATATATATATATATATATATATATATATATGTATAGCCATATTTACATATTTGTGTATAGATATTAGCCAAAAGCCATTATTTACATCCCCTAAAAGCTTAGATGAAAACAGTAAGATAGAGGTAATTTCCTTCCAAATACCAATGAAAGTTCAGTTTCATGGCAACACCATGTTTTTTTGGACATGGTATTACCTTCTGGTATTTTTATTGTTCATGTAATCTGTCCATAGTCCATTGTGACAGACAATCTAAACAATGTTCTGATGTGATGAGGGAGTAAATGACACATCAGTGCTGTTCATTTTTGAGAAAAATTATTTCCTCCGTGTCTTCCATGTCTAAGCTGGGTAAATCAGATTGTGTGAGCATGGAATCAGTCCTCACCCTCGACAAAATGTTCTGCACTCCTTGGGCCAACTTCCTCTGTGCCTTTCTCATCCACCACATCTTCTTCAACTTCCCGCTCACATTAGTCGGGTTCTCCAGACACAGTTCCATAAGTAATCCCTGAGACTGTGAGGGCAGTTTATAAAGCAGCAGGCCCCTCAACAGCTTCGGCATGTCATGCTCCTCATTGATGGGAAGTTCATCAAAGTCTAACTGCACAAGGACGAACCGCTGAGCACCGCAACCCTTCTTACGGTCAGCAAAAATGCAGCCCAATGCAGAAGCCAGCATATCTGAGGAGTATGTGGCAGGATTGCTTTGTCTTTCCACTGCAATTTTCCAGTACAACTCGGCTCTCTGCAGTGTTGACGGAGAAAGCACCAGAAGGGCTTTCCCTCCATGTTTGTGGATGTGATCGAGCTTAGAGTGGAGCCACGCTGCTGGGCCGCAAGAACCGAGCTCTGTTTGGTTCCACAGGTCGAGAAATACTCTGAAACCCAGCTCAGAGAGCAACTGGCCCAGCTTACACACCAACTCTGGGTCTGTGGCAGAGGAATGGAGCAACAACACCTGTCCCCTCATATCTAGAGAGAGAAATGAAGATTATCATGTATGAGATTATCATAAGGTAAATTAATTAATTAGTCTTCTTGATAATAAGACACACAAATGACTGTAAATAAACACCTTGCATCCCTTGAGAATGACACCTTCTGTCCCATTCGCTAAGCGACCCTGTGAGAGGGACATAAAAGATTGTAAAATCTCATCAGTGAAGAAGACTTTCTATAATACTTCAAGGAATAGTTCACCCAAAAATAAAAATGTGTTGAAAATGTACTCACTATCAGACCATCCAAGATGTAGATGAGTTTGTTTCTTCATGGGAACAGATTTGGAGAAATTTAGCATTAAATCACTTGCTCCAGTGCAGTGAATGGGTGCCGTCAGAATGAGAGTCAAAACAGCTGATAAAAACATCACAATAATCCACAAGTAATCCACATGAGTCCAGTCCATCAATTAACATTTTGTGAAGTGAAAAGCTGCAAGTTTGTAAGAAACTAATCCATCATTTAAATGAATTCATTTGTTTCATTACGATTTATTTATTTATTTTACTTCAAACCATTGCTTCCATCTAAAATTCAAGTCCTTTATCCATAATATTGCTTTCTTTCATCTCATCTGAATCAGGAGAGAAATATGCACGCGTCAAGCAAAAACAGTTCTAAACATATATGTGGGTGGATTTTGAGGGATGGACTTTTTCACTGGAGGAACCATTATTATGGATTATGAACTCATATTTTGGCCAGAAGCATTTCACAAGATGCTAATTGATGGACTGGAGACATGTAGATTACTTGTGGATTATTGTGCTGTTTGGACTCTCATTCTGACGGCACCCATTCACTGCAGAGGATCCATTGGTGAGCAAGTGATGTAATGCTAAATTCTCCAAATCTGTTCCGTTGAAGAAACAAACTCATCTACATCTTGGATGGCCTGAGGGTGAGTAAATTTATTTTCCTTTAAAGGCACTAAAAAGAGTATAAGACATAGATAAGGGTAAGATGGGTGAAAGAACACAAAATGAAGAAGAAGGAGTTGAAAAAGACAAAGAACATGCGGAGATGGAAGAAATGTGTTCTACACAGATCACCACAAAAATATGTGCTATTCACAGACACACATGAATAGAGCCATTGAGAGCAGAGACATGCAAAAAGAATCTGGTCAACGTCTCAAAAATCTCAACAAAAACCCTCAACTGTCTCGCTTTCACCATCTTAAATCAAATAAAATAATAACAAAAAGACTGTTCAGTTGTACTTTGATAGCACAGTAGTTATCAGTCTCTAGCTATTTTTAATGGATTTTTCAAAATAATGGCAAATAAATAAATATTGATTGATCTTACATTAATATTAATCTATTAATATTAAAAGATTAAATACTAAATTATATATAATGCATATATAATATTAAACCTAATATAATTTAATGTGTCTTTGCTAAATAATTAAAATATATACAGTGTGTAATTAAAATATATTACATAATTAAAATATATACATAATAATAATAATAATAATGATGATTTTAGTTGGGAATATAAGTCATCTCATACATTGTGTTGTAATTTCTTTGCTGCTGAGAAGAAAACATCTTACCGTAAAAACAAAGAAATGCCGTAGATAGCAAAGACTTACATTTGAGTTTGTTCACAAGAAGAAGTACTCCAAAAGCAGTCAGACAAAGAAGGATCAGCGGCAGAAGAACAAGAAGGCTCCAGTACTGTCGCTCCACTAAAACAACATGAAATGAACAATGAAACTGATAACATCTGCCATAATTAATCCAGTATAGTAAATGTTCGTTTTAGTACATCGAATATCAGTGTGATCAAATGACAATGATTGGCAGCTTTAACCAGGATATAAATGAGATGGGTTTTTCTCATCACACACTTACAGGGGTGTTGACAGTACCGCACAATCTTTCCATCCACATTAAGCTGCAGACAAAGACACAGACAAAGATGAATGTTTACCATGTTCATTGTCTGTTTGCACTAAATGACTATGATGAATGCTGAAAGGAAGAAATCAAAAAGGCAGATGGTATCATACCATCACGCAGAGCTGCTGGTGATTCTGAGACCTGATATTCACAAATTTCCCGGATGCCTACAGAGAGCATATATCATTAAAGCAAACTGCTTTTTAACCAACTGGAAAAACAATTATTTGCTTTGACCTCAGTCGGAGTAGATGGCGTATTTAATTTCACGTAAATTAAAATGAAAGCAAACAATGGTCCATTTAACATTTAGTTTGTTGTGGACCTGGGAGTCAATCATTCCGTTTCAAAAGTCCAAAAATTACTAGTGAAAGGAAGATCACTAGTGAAAATGCTTCTATTTTGCATTCTTTCAAATTTAAATTACACAAAATTGTCATTGTCATTACTAATTTATTATTACTAAAAAGTTTGATTAAAAATGAAATAACACCAGAAACTCTTGTATTGTTGTTATGTTGCCCTTTTGCTTTAATGTTTAAACTTTACTTTTCTTGCTTAAATATTTATTATTTATTTCACGTCAAAATGTCTTTTTGATATGGAAGCCCGTTTTCACCATGGAATGAAAAACACTTAAAAGGTAATTGCAATTTTTTTTTTATCTCACAATTCCAACTTTTTTTTTTATAAAGTCAGAATTCTAAGAGAAATGTCAGAAATGTGAGATGTTAACTTGCAATTGTGAGATAAAAAAAATCTGAATTACATGTATGTATTTATTTATTTATCCTGTGATGGAAACTGACTTTTTTTTTTTTATTCTAAAAGCATTTATTTCCGGGTTTCAATGAAAAAATCCTAGATTTCAGTATGGTGTTAGACATTTTATATCCCACTGTTGCAGTAATTCTACTTCCTCACAGCCTCATTCCATTTGTGTCAAATTAAATATTCTGTCTATTCTAAGGGCTACACAGAAAATACATATACTCGAAATGTATATTTACCCATAGTACTGTGCTGTTTTCTGTCCAATCATTACAGCATTTCTGTCTGAATCCTTCAACTTCTGTGCATTTTCCATCTGCCTCGAGCTGACACGGCCACGATTCAGCTCTTATCCTGCAGGGCGCTGTTAAATTCCAGCTTAGCACCGGCTCACCATCATTTGTTTTGATGTGGGCTAAAGACACTGACATGTTGCTCAGGACATTGGCATTAAATTCTGCCAGTGGGAAAAAAAAAAATTGTGGGAAGACAAAATAGATCAAGATGGTGTTGAACATCCTCCTTATCCAAGGCACTAATGCTAACTTTTATTTTTAAGAAAAGTGTAGATCTTAGATCAGTGGTTCTCAACCAAAGAGCCACTAGGGGACCCATTAGGAGGCACTAGATTATTTTTTAAAAATGATTTAAAATCTGACACAAAACAAGTATTAAAATAAACCAATTTTCATGTAAATAAATGAAATATTATAATGAATATACATTTTTCTAGTTATTTTATAGGGTAGAAATAAAACAATATTTAAAATATTATTTAAAAAAAATATTTTAAATAAAATGTTTAAATATGACTTTAAAACATAATATTTAAAAATACATATATAATTTCATACAATTGTTATCCAGTAAATCACAAACAACTGGAAAAGTCATGGGGTCTCTGAATATTATTGTGGTTTTACCTGTTTTATTTTGTTCAAAGGGACAGATTTCCGAACGAACTGAATCATTTTTCCATGCCTGAAGCATATGCACACAAACAGGGCAAATTAAAATAATGTAGAAATATATTTTAGCAGGCATTGTTTTGAATGTGTGCATGTTTGAGAAGCACAGTACCTGCAAACACATGCAGTATGTGATTGACTCCAGTGGAATGATGTTATTTGGCATAAGCTGAGAGAAGAAAAGGTATGGTAAGTTACCAAGAAAAGGCAGCTGATGAAAAACACAAACTGGTTTGTACAGTCTACTGTTTGTCTGTAATGAGCCCTCAGGCTGTGTGTTATATGGACACAAGTAAAGTGTGAGTTCACTGACCGAGCATCTCCCTTCTCTTCCACGTTTCACACACAGCGACAGGCCTTCAGAAGCTCTTTCATCCTCATCGGCTAATAGCACCTTAACCACTCTCTTCTCTCTTTTGATGAAGATCCTGGGGCCTAAAAATGAAAATAGGAAACATGGAGTGTAAAATGAAATTTGCTCATCCACTATGGTCTTTTATCCTACAAATAAGGGAGTCTGATGTCAAATTGTTTTTTTTACAAAAGGTCTTATTCTCTTATTTCTCTTTAGAAAAGCATCTAGTTAAACCCAGAAACCAAATGTCTGATCCAAAGAACCTATGATGTAACCAGTCATTTATCTTTCAGGGCTCTTTTTCAATAAAGCACCATATACAGTGCACAGCATAAATGAATACACCCCCTCTAAAACTTAACAAATTCAGCAATTACTCTTTACTTAGAAGACATGTTAGGGTTCTTTTGGAGATGTAATGTTCCAACAAGCCTGCTTGGTCAATTACCAAAGAAGAATGCCAAAATTATTCAGCAAAATAAGATTTTCATATCAAAGTCATACAATTTTGTGTTGCAAAAATGAGTACACCCTCCTGAAAGTTACTAAATAAAAAAAAATTTTTTAAAAGTGTATAGGTTCAACTCAACTCAAATACCTTACACATTGTTTTTTTACAGCAGGAAAAGTTGCTAAACCAAATGTACTGTAAAGAACCATTGAGGAACTTATGTTTTACTATTCCTAAAGGTCCATTTTAGCACTTTAGGAAATACGTTTTTGTATGGGATTAAATGAGGAAAGGCTTTTTTTTTATATATAGATTAAAATGAGAACAATTTTAAAATACAGTCAACACATACCTTTACACTGCTTTATGTCTTTTAGGTCTGGTAAGGAACACACTGCCAAAAAATAAATAAATAAATAAATAAATAATGGTTACCCAGTTGTACATGTGAATTTTATTTGGTATTTTTTATATATATATTTATTTATTTTAAATATTTAAATATAAATTTTTGATTCTTAGAATAACATTTAGATGCAACAAGACAAAAGTTTTAAATAAAAATAACATAAATCAATAAAATAGAGTTTTGCAGTAACAAAACTTTAAATTGAATTAACGCATGTTAGAAACATACCCCTTTAAATACTAGAAAGTATGCCAAACTCATATGTTGTTGTATATATGTATTGACAGTATGTAAAAATAATGGCTACCTGTTTTTAATGTAGGGAATTCATTAATTTCAACTTCAAGTGACTTAGCGAATGATCCAACAGTGATCTTCATTGTTCTGCCAAAGGCAACATCTTTATACTCCACCAGCGTCAGCTGCACCACACAAAGATAAACACGGAGATAACAATCAAGTCACCAATTTCATGCACACTTACAAAGACTTTCTTCACTGTTGCTTCAGTCAGGATCTTCTGGAAATTCTGCATTTGTTCACTGTTTACTTTTATGTATAACATGCCTGGCCATTTTAACTTGCCAGATCTTCTAGAAATATTTAAATTAAATATTAAATTAAATATACATTTTAAAGGTTCAAATATTACACTGTCATTACTGGTACAAATAAATAAGTTGGTCATGTTGCTCATATTTAATTTTGATTTTTTTTTTTTTTTTAATGTACAGTATATCCAATCCAGCCTTACAGATCAGCCCACAGAGGTCTTATTTATAATAGGAAAGTCCTTTATCTAACTTCTTGTTCCTGGTCTAAAATGACCTGCCTTTTAATAAAAGCTCATAAATCTCTCATTATTCTGCATTATCACCAAATCTTGGACTCAATCTTTTATCAACTCATTTTCTTTCAAGTAGCACAGGTTTTTTTATTTCTTTTAGAACCGACTGATCATAGGCCTCATTGATCTGAGCTTATGAACCTCAGTTTTTGAGCAAAAAGCACTATTTGTGAATAATTTTGGCTCATATCAATGAGGCCAACAATCAATCAG